>NC_054707.1:79984019-80068841 GCF_016097555.1 Gigantopelta aegis | reverse complement strand
ACACCAGTTGTGGATCACTGGCTGGCAAGAACTAGCCCATGTCTGATAGAACATACCATGGTCTTTGTTACACCAGTTGTGGATCACTGGCTGGGGCAAGAACTAGCCCAATGTCTGATAGAACATACCATGGTCTTTGTTACACCAGTTGTGGATCACTGGCTGGGGCAAGAACTAGCCCAATGTCTGATAGAACATACCATGGTCTTTGTTACACCAGTTGTGGATCACTGGCTGGGCAAGAACTAGCCCAATGTCTGATAGAACATACCATGGTCTTTGTTACACCAGTTGTGGATCACTGGCTGGGCAAGAACTAGCCCAATGTCTGATAGAACATACCATGGTCTTTGTTACACCAGTTGTGGATCACTGGCTAGAACATACATGGGCACCAGAACTAGCCCAATGTCTGATAGAACATACCATGGTCTTTGTTACACCAGTTGTGGATCACTGGCTGGGCAAGAACTAGCCCAATGTCTGATAGAACATACCATGGTCTTTGTTACACCAGTTGTGGATCACTGGCTGGGCAAGAACTAGCCCAATGTCTGATAGAACATACCATGGTCTTTGTTACACCAGTTGTGGATCACTGGCTAGAACATACCATGGGCAAGAACTAGCCCAATGTCTGATAGAACATACCATGGTCTTTGTTACACCAGTTGTGGATCACTGGCTGGGCAAGAACTAGCCCAATGTCTGATAGAACATACCATGGTCTTTGTTACACCAGTTGTGGATCACTGGCTGGGCAAGAACTAGCCCAATGTCTGATAGAACATACCATGGTCTTTGTTACACCAGTTGTGGATCACTGGCTGGGGCAAGAACTAGCCCAATGTCTGATAGAACATACCATGGTCTTTGTTACACCAGTTGTGGATCACTGGCTGGGGCAAGAACTAGCCCAATGTCTGATAGAACATACCATGGTCTTTGTTACACCAGTTGTGGATCACTGGCTGGGGCAAGAACTAGCCCAATGTCTGATAGAACATACCATGGTCTTTGTTACACCAGTTGTGGATCACTGGCTGGGGCAAGAACTAGCCCAATGTCTGATAGAACATACCATGGTCTTTGTTACACCAGTTGTGGATCACTGGCTGGGGCAAGAACTAGCCCAATGTCTGATAGAACATACCATGGTCTTTGTTACACCAGTTGTGGATCACTGGCTGGGGCAAGAACTAGCCCAATGTCTGATAGAACATACCATGGTCTTTGTTACACCAGTTGTGGATCACTGGCTGGGCAAGAACTAGCCCAATGTCTGATAGAACATACCATGGTCTTTGTTACACCAGTTGTGGATCACTGGCTGGGGCAAGAACTAGCCCAATGTCTGATAGAACATACCATGGTCTTTGTTACACCAGTTGTGGATCACTGGCTGGGGCAAGAACTAGCCCAATGTCTGATAGAACATACCATGGTCTTTGTTACACCAGTTGTGGATCACTGGCTGGGCAAGAACTAGCCCAATGTCTGATAGAACATACCATGGTCTTTGTTACACCAGTTGTGGATCACTGGCTGGGGCAAGAACTAGCCCAATGTCTGATAGAACATACCATGGTCTTTGTTACACCAGTTGTGGATCACTGGCTGGGCGAGAACTAGCCCAATGTCTGATAGAACATACCATGGTCTTTGTTACACCAGTTGTGGATCACTGGCTGGGGCAAGAACTAGCCCAATGTCTGATAGAACATACCATGGTCTTTGTTACACCAGTTGTGGATCACTGGCTGGGCAAGAACTAGCCCAATGTCTGATAGAACATACCATGGTCTTTGTTACACCAGTTGTGGATCACTGGCTGGGGCAAGAACTAGCCCAATGTCTGATAGAACATACCATGGTCTTTGTTACACCAGTTGTGGATCACTGGCTGGGGCAAGAACTAGCCCAATGTCTGATAGAACATACCATGGTCTTTGTTACACCAGTTGTGGATCACTGGCTGGGCAAGAACTAGCCCAATGTCTGATAGAACATACCATGGTCTTTGTTACACCAGTTGTGGATCACTGGCTGGGGCAAGAACTAGCCCAATGTCTGATAGAACATACCATGGTCTTTGTTACACCAGTTGTGGATCACTGGCTGGGGCAAGAACTAGCCCAATGTCTGATAGAACATACCATGGTCTTTGTTACACCAGTTGTGGATCACTGGCTGGGGCAAGAACTAGCCCAATGTCTGATAGAACATACCATGGTCTTTGTTACACCAGTTGTGGATCACTGGCTGGGGCAAGAACTAGCCCAATGTCTGATAGAACATACCATGGTCTTTGTTACACCAGTTGTGGATCACTGGCTGGGCAAGAACTAGCCCAATGTCTGATAGAACATACCATGGTCTTTGTTACACCAGTTGTGGATCACTGGCTGGGGCAAGAACTAGCCCAATGTCTGATAGAACATACCATGGTCTTTGTTACACCAGTTGTGGATCACTGGCTGGGCAAGAACTAGCCCAATGTCTGATAGAACATACCATGGTCTTTGTTACACCAGTTGTGGATCACTGGCTGGGCAAGAACTAGCCCATGTCTGATAGAACATACCATGGTACCATGGTCTTTGTTACACCAGTTGTGGATCACTGGCTGGGCAAGAACTAGCCCAATGTCTGATAGAACATACCATGGTCTTTGTTACACCAGTTGTGGATCACTGGCTGGGCAAGAACTAGCCCAATGTCTGATAGAACATACCATGGTCTTTGTTACACCAGTTGTGGATCACTGGCTGGGCAAGAACTAGCCCAATGTCTGATAGAACATACCATGGTCTTTGTTACACCAGTTGTGGATCACTGGCTGGGCAAGAACTAGCCCAATGTCTGATAGAACATACCATGGTCTTTGTTACACCAGTTGTGGATCACTGGCTGGGGCAAGAACTAGCCCAATGTCTGATAGAACATACCATGGTCTTTGTTACACCAGTTGTGGATCACTGGCTGGGCAAGAACTAGCCCAATGTCTGATAGAACATACCATGGTCTTTGTTACACCAGTTGTGGATCACTGGCTGGGCAAGAACTAGCCCAATGTCTGATAGAACATAGCATGGTCTTTGTTACACCAGTTGTGGATCACTGGCTGGGCAAGAACTAGCCCAATGTCTGATAGAACATACCATGGTCTTTGTTACACCAGTTGTGGATCACTGGCTGGGGCAAGAACTAGCCCAATGTCTGATAGAACATACCATGGTCTTTGTTACACCAGTTGTGGATCACTGGCTGGGCAAGAACTAGCCCAATGTCTGATAGAACATACCATGGTCTTTGTTACACCAGTTGTGGATCACTGGCTGGGGCAAGAACTAGCCCAATGTCTGATAGAACATACCATGGTCTTTGTTACACCAGTTGTGGATCACTGGCTGGGGCAAGAACTAGCCCAATGTCTGATAGAACATACCATGGTCTTTGTTACACCAGTTGTGGATCACTGGCTGGGGCAAGAACTAGCCCAATGTCTGATAGAACATACCATGGTCTTTGTTACACCAGTTGTGGATCACTGGCTGGGCAAGAACTAGCCCAATGTCTGATAGAACATACCATGGTCTTTGTTACACCAGTTGTGGATCACTGGCTGGGCAAGAACTAGCCCAATGTCTGATAGAACATACCATGGTCTTTGTTACACCAGTTGTGGATCACTGGCTGGGGCAAGAACTAGCCCAATGTCTGATAGAACATAGCATGGTCTTTGTTACACCAGTTGTGGATCACTGGCTGGGCAAGAACTAGCCCAATGTCTGATAGAACATACCATGGTCTTTGTTACACCAGTTGTGGATCACTGGCTGGGGCAAGAACTAGCCCAATGTCTGATAGAACATACCATGGTCTTTGTTACACCAGTTGTGGATCACTGGCTGGGGCGAGAACTAGCCCAATGTCTGATAGAACATACCATGGTCTTTGTTACACCAGTTGTGGATCACTGGCTGGGCAAGAACTAGCCCAATGTCTGATAGAACATACCATGGTCTTTGTTACACCAGTTGTGGATCACTGGCTGGGCGAGAACTAGCCCAATGTCTGATAGAACATACCATGGTCTTTGTTACACCAGTTGTGGATCACTGGCTGGGGCGAGAACTAGCCCAATGTCTGATAGAACATACCATGGTCTTTGTTACACCAGTTGTGGATCACTGGCTGGGGCGAGAACTAGCCCAATGTCTGATAGAACATACCATGGTCTTTGTTACACCAGTTGTGGATCACTGGCTGGGCAAGAACTAGCCCAATGTCTGATAGAACATACCATGGTCTTTGTTACACCAGTTGTGGATCACTGGCTGGGGCGAGAACTAGCCCAATGTCTGATAGAACATACCATGGTCTTTGTTACACCAGTTGTGGATCACTGGCTGGGGCAAGAACTAGCCCAATGTCTGATAGAACATACCATGGTCTTTGTTACACCAGTTGTGGATCACTGGCTGGGGCAAGAACTAGCCCAATGTCTGATAGAACATACCATGGTCTTTGTTACACCAGTTGTGGATCACTGGCTGGGCGAGAACTAGCCCAATGTCTGATAGAACATACCATGGTCTTTGTTACACCAGTTGTGGATCACTGGCTGGGCGAGAACTAGCCCAATGTCTGATAGAACATACCATGGTCTTTGTTACACCAGTTGTGGATCACTGGCTGGGCGAGAACTAGCCCAATGTCTGATAGAACATACCATGGTCTTTGTTACACCAGTTGTGGATCACTGGCTGGGCGAGAACTAGCCCAATGTCTGATAGAACATACCATGGTCTTTGTTACACCAGTTGTGGATCACTGGCTGGGCGAGAACTAGCCCAATGTCTGATAGAACATACCATGGTCTTTGTTACACCAGTTGTGGATCACTGGCTGGGGCGAGAACTAGCCCAATGTCTGATAGAACATACCATGGTCTTTGTTACACCAGTTGTGGATCACTGGCTGGGCAAGAACTAGCCCAATGTCTGATAGAACATACCATGGTCTTTGTTACACCAGTTGTGGATCACTGGCTGGGCGAGAACTAGCCCAATGTCTGATAGAACATACCATGGTCTTTGTTACACCAGTTGTGGATCACTGGCTGGGGCGAGAACTAGCCCAATGTCTGATAGAACATACCATGGTCTTTGTTACACCAGTTGTGGATCACTGGCTGGGCAAGAACTAGCCCAATGTCTGATAGAACATACCATGGTCTTTGTTACACCAGTTGTGGATCACTGGCTGGGGCGAGAACTAGCCCAATGTCTGATAGAACATACCATGGTCTTTGTTACACCAGTTGTGGATCACTGGCTGGGCGAGAACTAGCCCAATGTCTGATAGAACATACCATGGTCTTTGTTACACCAGTTGTGGATCACTGGCTGGGCAAGAACTAGCCCAATGTCTGATAGAACATACCATGGTCTTTGTTACACCAGTTGTGGATCACTGGCTGGGGCGAGAACTAGCCCAATGTCTGATAGAACATACCATGGTCTTTGTTACACCAGTTGTGGATCACTGGCTGGGGCGAGAACTAGCCCAATGTCTGATAGAACATACCATGGTCTTTGTTACACCAGTTGTGGATCACTGGCTGGGCGAGAACTAGCCCAATGTCTGATAGAACATACCATGGTCTTTGTTACACCAGTTGTGGATCACTGGCTGGGGCGAGAACTAGCCCAATGTCTGATAGAACATACCATGGTCTTTGTTACACCAGTTGTGGATCACTGGCTGGGCGAGAACTAGCCCAATGTCTGATAGAACATACCATGGTCTTTGTTACACCAGTTGTGGATCACTGGCTGGGCGAGAACTAGCCCAATGTCTGATAGAACATACCATGGTCTTTGTTACACCAGTTGTGGATCACTGGCTGGGCGAGAACTAGCCCAATGTCTGATAGAACATACCATGGTCTTTGTTACACCAGTTGTGGATCACTGGCTGGGCGAGAACTAGCCCAATGTCTGATAGAACATACCATGGTCTTTGTTACACCAGTTGTGGATCACTGGCTGGGCGAGAACTAGCCCAATGTCTGATAGAACATACCATGGTCTTTGTTACACCAGTTGTGGATCACTGGCTGGGCGAGAACTAGCCCAATGTCTGATAGAACATACCATGGTCTTTGTTACACCAGTTGTGGATCACTGGCTGGGCGAGAACTAGCCCAATGTCTGATAGAACATACCATGGTCTTTGTTACACCAGTTGTGGATCACTGGCTGGGGCGAGAACTAGCCCAATGTCTGATAGAACATACCATGGTCTTTGTTACACCAGTTGTGGATCACTGGCTGGGGCGAGAACTAGCCCAATGTCTGATAGAACATACCATGGTCTTTGTTACACCAGTTGTGGATCACTGGCTGGGCGAGAACTAGCCCAATGTCTGATAGAACATACCATGGTCTTTGTTACACCAGTTGTGGATCACTGGCTGGGGCGAGAACTAGCCCAATGTCTGATAGAACATACCATGGTCTTTGTTACACCAGTTGTGGATCACTGGCTGGGCGAGAACTAGCCCAATGTCTGATAGAACATACCATGGTCTTTGTTACACCAGTTGTGGATCACTGGCTGGGCGAGAACTAGCCCAATGTCTGATAGAACATACCATGGTCTTTGTTACACCAGTTGTGGATCACTGGCTGGGCGAGAACTAGCCCAATGTCTGATAGAACATACCATGGTCTTTGTTACACCAGTTGTGGATCACTGGCTGGGGCGAGAACTAGCCCAATGTCTGATAGAACATACCATGGTCTTTGTTACACCAGTTGTGGATCACTGGCTGGGCGAGAACTAGCCCAATGTCTGATAGAACATACCATGGTCTTTGTTACACCAGTTGTGGATCACTGGCTGGGGCGAGAACTAGCCCAATGTCTGATAGAACATACCATGGTCTTTGTTACACCAGTTGTGGATCACTGGCTGGGGCGAGAACTAGCCCAATGTCTGATAGAACATACCATGGTCTTTGTTACACCAGTTGTGGATCACTGGCTGGGCGAGAACTAGCCCAATGTCTGATAGAACATACCATGGTCTTTGTTACACCAGTTGTGGATCACTGGCTGGGGCGAGAACTAGCCCAATGTCTGATAGAACATACCATGGTCTTTGTTACACCAGTTTGGATCACTGGCTGGGGCGAGAACTAGCCCAATGTCTGATAGAACATACATGGCAGTTGTGGATCACTGGCTGGGCGAGAACTAGCCCAATGTCTGATAGAACATACCATGGTCTTTGTTACACCAGTTGTGGATCACTGGCTGGGGCGAGAACTAGCCCAATGTCTGATAGAACATACCATGGTCTTTGTTACACCAGTTGTGGATCACTGGCTGGGCGAGAACTAGCCCAATGTCTGATAGAACATACCATGGTCTTTGTTACACCAGTTGTGGATCACTGGCTGGGGCGAGAACTAGCCCAATGTCTGATAGAACATACCATGGTCTTTGTTACACCAGTTGTGGATCACTGGCTGGGCGAGAACTAGCCCAATGTCTGATAGAACATACCATGGTCTTTGTTACACCAGTTGTGGATCACTGGCTGGGGCGAGAACTAGCCCAATGTCTGATAGAACATACCATGGTCTTTGTTACACCAGTTGTGGATCACTGGCTGGGCGAGAACTAGCCCAATGTCTGATAGAACATACCATGGTCTTTGTTACACCAGTTGTGGATCACTGGCTGGGGCGAGAACTAGCCCAATGTCTGATAGAACATACCATGGTCTTTGTTACACCAGTTGTGGATCACTGGCTGGGCGAGAACTAGCCCAATGTCTGATAGAACATACCATGGTCTTTGTTACACCAGTTGTGGATCACTGGCTGGGGCGAGAACTAGCCCAATGTCTGATAGAACATACCATGGTCTTTGTTACACCAGTTGTGGATCACTGGCTGGGCGAGAACTAGCCCAATGTCTGATAGAACATACCATGGTCTTTGTTACACCAGTTGTGGATCACTGGCTGGGGCGAGAACTAGCCCAATGTCTGATAGAACATACCATGGTCTTTGTTACACCAGTTGTGGATCACTGGCTGGGCGAGAACTAGCCCAATGTCTGATAGAACATACCATGGTCTTTGTTACACCAGTTGTGGATCACTGGCTGGGCGAGAACTAGCCCAATGTCTGATAGAACATACCATGGTCTTTGTTACACCAGTTGTGGATCACTGGCTGGGCGAGAACTAGCCCAATGTCTGATAGAACATACCATGGTCTTTGTTACACCAGTTGTGGATCACTGGCTGGGCGAGAACTAGCCCAATGTCTGATAGAACATACCATGGTCTTTGTTACACCAGTTGTGGATCACTGGCTGGGGCGAGAACTAGCCCAATGTCTGATAGAACATACCATGGTCTTTGTTACACCAGTTGTGGATCACTGGCTGGGGCGAGAACTAGCCCAATGTCTGATAGAACATACCATGGTCTTTGTTACACCAGTTGTGGATCACTGGCTGGGCGAGAACTAGCCCAATGTCTGATAGAACATACCATGGTCTTTGTTACACCAGTTGTGGATCACTGGCTGGGGCGAGAACTAGCCCAATGTCTGATAGAACATACCATGGTCTTTGTTACACCAGTTGTGGATCACTGGCTGGGCGAGAACTAGCCCAATGTCTGATAGAACATACCATGGTCTTTGTTACACCAGTTGTGGATCACTGGCTGGGGCGAGAACTAGCCCAATGTCTGATAGAACATACCATGGTCTTTGTTACACCAGTTGTGGATCACTGGCTGGGGCGAGAACTAGCCCAATGTCTGATAGAACATACCATGGTCTTTGTTACACCAGTTGTGGATCACTGGCTGGGCGAGAACTAGCCCAATGTCTGATAGAACATACCATGGTCTTTGTTACACCAGTTGTGGATCACTGGCTGGGGCGAGAACTAGCCCAATGTCTGATAGAACATACCATGGTCTTTGTTACACCAGTTGTGGATCACTGGCTGGGCGAGAACTAGCCCAATGTCTGATAGAACATACCATGGTCTTTGTTACACCAGTTGTGGATCACTGGCTGGGCGAGAACTAGCCCAATGTCTGATAGAACATACCATGGTCTTTGTTACACCAGTTGTGGATCACTGGCTGGGGCGAGAACTAGCCCAATGTCTGATAGAACATACCATGGTCTTTGTTACACCAGTTGTGGATCACTGGCTGGGGCGAGAACTAGCCCAATGTCTGATAGAACATACCATGGTCTTTGTTACACCAGTTGTGGATCACTGGCTGGGGCGAGAACTAGCCCAATGTCTGATAGAACATACCATGGTCTTTGTTACACCAGTTGTGGATCACTGGCTGGGCGAGAACTAGCCCAATGTCTGATAGAACATACCATGGTCTTTGTTACACCAGTTGTGGATCACTGGCTGGGCGAGAACTAGCCCAATGTCTGATAGAACATACCATGGTCTTTGTTACACCAGTTGTGGATCACTGGCTGGGGCGAGAACTAGCCCAATGTCTGATAGAACATACCATGGTCTTTGTTACACCAGTTGTGGATCACTGGCTGGGGCGAGAACTAGCCCAATGTCTGATAGAACATACCATGGTCTTTGTTACACCAGTTGTGGATCACTGGCTGGGCGAGAACTAGCCCAATGTCTGATAGAACATACCATGGTCTTTGTTACACCAGTTGTGGATCACTGGCTGGGGCGAGAACTAGCCCAATGTCTGATAGAACATACCATGGTCTTTGTTACACCAGTTGTGGATCACTGGCTGGGCGAGAACTAGCCCAATGTCTGATAGAACATACCATGGTCTTTGTTACACCAGTTGTGGATCACTGGCTGGGCGAGAACTAGCCCAATGTCTGATAGAACATACCATGGTCTTTGTTACACCAGTTGTGGATCACTGGCTGGGCGAGAACTAGCCCAATGTCTGATAGAACATACCATGGTCTTTGTTACACCAGTTGTGGATCACTGGCTGGGCGAGAACTAGCCCAATGTCTGATAGAACATACCATGGTCTTTGTTACACCAGTTGTGGATCACTGGCTGGGGCGAGACTGGCTGGGGCGAGAACTAGCCCAATGTCTGATAGAACATACCATGGTCTTTGTTACACCAGTTGTGGATCACTGGCTGGGCGAGAACTAGCCCAATGTCTGATAGAACATACCATGGTCTTTGTTACACCAGTTGTGGATCACTGGCTGGGGCGAGAACTAGCCCAATGTCTGATAGAACATACCATGGTCTTTGTTACACCAGTTGTGGATCACTGGCTGGGCGAGAACTAGCCCAATGTCTGATAGAACATACCATGGTCTTTGTTACACCAGTTGTGGATCACTGGCTGGGCGAGAACTAGCCCAATGTCTGATAGAACATACCATGGTCTTTGTTACACCAGTTGTGGATCACTGGCTGGGGCGAGAACTAGCCCAATGTCTGATAGAACATACCATGGTCTTTGTTACACCAGTTGTGGATCACTGGCTGGGCGAGAACTAGCCCAATGTCTGATAGAACATACCATGGTCTTTGTTACACCAGTTGTGGATCACTGGCTGGGCGAGAACTAGCCCAATGTCTGATAGAACATACCATGGTCTTTGTTACACCAGTTGTGGATCACTGGCTGGGGCGAGAACTAGCCCAATGTCTGATAGAACATACCATGGTCTTTGTTACACCAGTTGTGGATCACTGGCTGGGCGAGAACTAGCCCAATGTCTGATAGAACATACCATGGTCTTTGTTACACCAGTTGTGGATCACTGGCTGGGCGAGAACTAGCCCAATGTCTGATAGAACATACCATGGTCTTTGTTACACCAGTTGTGGATCACTGGCTGGGCGAGAACTAGCCCAATGTCTGATAGAACATACCATGGTCTTTGTTACACCAGTTGTGGATCACTGGCTGGGGCGAGAACTAGCCCAATGTCTGATAGAACATACCATGGTCTTTGTTACACCAGTTGTGGATCACTGGCTGGGCGAGAACTAGCCCAATGTCTGATAGAACATACCATGGTCTTTGTTACACCAGTTGTGGATCACTGGCTGGGGCGAGAACTAGCCCAATGTCTGATAGAACATACCATGGTCTTTGTTACACCAGTTGTGGATCACTGGCTGGGCGAGAACTAGCCCAATGTCTGATAGAACATACCATGGTCTTTGTTACACCAGTTGTGGATCACTGGCTGGGGCGAGAACTAGCCCAATGTCTGATAGAACATACCATGGTCTTTGTTACACCAGTTGTGGATCACTGGCTGGGCGAGAACTAGCCCAATGTCTGATAGAACATACCATGGTCTTTGTTACACCAGTTGTGGATCACTGGCTGGGCGAGAACTAGCCCAATGTCTGATAGAACATACCATGGTCTTTGTTACACCAGTTGTGGATCACTGGCTGGGCGAGAACTAGCCCAATGTCTGATAGAACATACCATGGTCTTTGTTACACCAGTTGTGGATCACTGGCTGGGGCGAGAACTAGCCCAATGTCTGATAGAACATACCATGGTCTTTGTTACACCAGTTGTGGATCACTGGCTGGGCGAGAACTAGCCCAATGTCTGATAGAACATACCATGGTCTTTGTTACACCAGTTGTGGATCACTGGCTGGGCGAGAACTAGCCCAATGTCTGATAGAACATACCATGGTCTTTGTTACACCAGTTGTGGATCACTGGCTGGGGCGAGAACTAGCCCAATGTCTGATAGAACATACCATGGTCTTTGTTACACCAGTTGTGGATCACTGGCTGGGGCGAGAACTAGCCCAATGTCTGATAGAACATACCATGGTCTTTGTTACACCAGTTGTGGATCACTGGCTGGGCGAGAACTAGCCCAATGTCTGATAGAACATACCATGGTCTTTGTTACACCAGTTGTGGATCACTGGCTGGGGCGAGAACTAGCCCAATGTCTGATAGAACATACCATGGTCTTTGTTACACCAGTTGTGGATCACTGGCTGGGGCGAGAACTAGCCCAATGTCTGATAGAACATACCATGGTCTTTGTTACACCAGTTGTGGATCACTGGCTGGGGCGAGAACTAGCCCAATGTCTGATAGAACATACCATGGTCTTTGTTACACCAGTTGTGGATCACTGGCTGGGCGAGAACTAGCCCAATGTCTGATAGAACATACCATGGTCTTTGTTACACCAGTTGTGGATCACTGGCTGGGCGAGAACTAGCCCAATGTCTGATAGAACATACCATGGTCTTTGTTACACCAGTTGTGGATCACTGGCTGGGGCGAGAACTAGCCCAATGTCTGATAGAACATACCATGGTCTTTGTTACACCAGTTGTGGATCACTGGCTGGGGCGAGAACTAGCCCAATGTCTGATAGAACATACCATGGTCTTTGTTACACCAGTTGTGGATCACTGGCTGGGCGAGAACTAGCCCAATGTCTGATAGAACATACCATGGTCTTTGTTACACCAGTTGTGGATCACTGGCTGGGCGAGAACTAGCCCAATGTCTGATAGAACATACCATGGTCTTTGTTACACCAGTTGTGGATCACTGGCTGGGGCGAGAACTAGCCCAATGTCTGATAGAACATACCATGGTCTTTGTTACACCAGTTGTGGATCACTGGCTGGGCGAGAACTAGCCCAATGTCTGATAGAACATACCATGGTCTTTGTTACACCAGTTGTGGATCACTGGCTGGGGCGAGAACTAGCCCAATGTCTGATAGAACATACCATGGTCTTTGTTACACCAGTTGTGGATCACTGGCTGGGCGAGAACTAGCCCAATGTCTGATAGAACATACCATGGTCTTTGTTACACCAGTTGTGGATCACTGGCTGGGCGAGAACTAGCCCAATGTCTGATAGAACATACCATGGTCTTTGTTACACCAGTTGTGGATCACTGGCTGGGCGAGAACTAGCCCAATGTCTGATAGAACATACCATGGTCTTTGTTACACCAGTTGTGGATCACTGGCTGGGCGAGAACTAGCCCAATGTCTGATAGAACATACCATGGTCTTTGTTACACCAGTTGTGGATCACTGGCTGGGGCGAGAACTAGCCCAATGTCTGATAGAACATACCATGGTCTTTGTTACACCAGTTGTGGATCACTGGCTGGGGCGAGAACTAGCCCAATGTCTGATAGAACATACCATGGTCTTTGTTACACCAGTTGTGGATCACTGGCTGGGCGAGAACTAGCCCAATGTCTGATAGAACATACCATGGTCTTTGTTACACCAGTTGTGGATCACTGGCTGGGCGAGAACTAGCCCAATGTCTGATAGAACATACCATGGTCTTTGTTACACCAGTTGTGGATCACTGGCTGGGCGAGAACTAGCCCAATGTCTGATAGAACATACCATGGTCTTTGTTACACCAGTTGTGGATCACTGGCTGGGGCGAGAACTAGCCCAATGTCTGATAGAACATACCATGGTCTTTGTTACACCAGTTGTGGATCACTGGCTGGGCGAGAACTAGCCCAATGTCTGATAGAACATACCATGGTCTTTGTTACACCAGTTGTGGATCACTGGCTGGGCAAGAACTAGCCCAATGTCTGATAGAACATACCATGGTCTTTGTTACACCAGTTGTGGATCACTGGCTGGGGCGAGAACTAGCCCAATGTCTGATAGAACATACCATGGTCTTTGTTACACCAGTTGTGGATCACTGGCTGGGGCGAGAACTAGCCCAATGTCTGATAGAACATACCATGGTCTTTGTTACACCAGTTGTGGATCACTGGCTGGGGCGAGAACTAGCCCAATGTCTGATAGAACATACCATGGTCTTTGTTACACCAGTTGTGGATCACTGGCTGGGGCGAGAACTAGCCCAATGTCTGATAGAACATACCATGGTCTTTGTTACACCAGTTGTGGATCACTGGCTGGGGCGAGAACTAGCCCAATGTCTGATAGAACATACCATGGTCTTTGTTACACCAGTTGTGGATCACTGGCTGGGCGAGAACTAGCCCAATGTCTGATAGAACATACCATGGTCTTTGTTACACCAGTTGTGGATCACTGGCTGGGCGAGAACTAGCCCAATGTCTGATAGAACATACCATGGTCTTTGTTACACCAGTTGTGGATCACTGGCTGGGCGAGAACTAGCCCAATGTCTGATAGAACATACCATGGTCTTTGTTACACCAGTTGTGGATCACTGGCTGGGCGAGAACTAGCCCAATGTCTGATAGAACATACCATGGTCTTTGTTACACCAGTTGTGGATCACTGGCTGGGCGAGAACTAGCCCAATGTCTGATAGAACATACCATGGTCTTTGTTACACCAGTTGTGGATCACTGGCTGGGCGAGAACTAGCCCAATGTCTGATAGAACATACCATGGTCTTTGTTACACCAGTTGTGGATCACTGGCTGGGCGAGAACTAGCCCAATGTCTGATAGAACATACCATGGTCTTTGTTACACCAGTTGTGGATCACTGGCTGGGCGAGAACTAGCCCAATGTCTGATAGAACATACCATGGTCTTTGTTACACCAGTTGTGGATCACTGGCTGGGCGAGAACTAGCCCAATGTCTGATAGAACATACCATGGTCTTTGTTACACCAGTTGTGGATCACTGGCTGGGCGAGAACTAGCCCAATGTCTGATAGAACATACCATGGTCTTTGTTACACCAGTTGTGGATCACTGGCTGGGCGAGAACTAGCCCAATGTCTGATAGAACATACCATGGTCTTTGTTACACCAGTTGTGGATCACTGGCTGGGCGAGAACTAGCCCAATGTCTGATAGAACATACCATGGTCTTTGTTACACCAGTTGTGGATCACTGGCTGGGCGAGAACTAGCCCAATGTCTGATAGAACATACCATGGTCTTTGTTACACCAGTTGTGGATCACTGGCTGGGCGAGAACTAGCCCAATGTCTGATAGAACATACCATGGTCTTTGTTACACCAGTTGTGGATCACTGGCTGGGCGAGAACTAGCCCAATGTCTGATAGAACATACCATGGTCTTTGTTACACCAGTTGTGGATCACTGGCTGGGCGAGAACTAGCCCAATGTCTGATAGAACATACCATGGTCTTTGTTACACCAGTTGTGGATCACTGGCTGGGCGAGAACTAGCCCAATGTCTGATAGAACATACCATGGTCTTTGTTACACCAGTTGTGGATCACTGGCTGGGCGAGAACTAGCCCAATGTCTGATAGAACATACCATGGTCTTTGTTACACCAGTTGTGGATCACTGGCTGGGCGAGAACTAGCCCAATGTCTGATAGAACATACCATGGTCTTTGTTACACCAGTTGTGGATCACTGGCTGGGCGAGAACTAGCCCAATGTCTGATAGAACATACCATGGTCTTTGTTACACCAGTTGTGGATCACTGGCTGGGCGAGAACTAGCCCAATGTCTGATAGAACATACCATGGTCTTTGTTACACCAGTTGTGGATCACTGGCTGGGCGAGAACTAGCCCAATGTCTGATAGAACATACCATGGTCTTTGTTACACCAGTTGTGGATCACTGGCTGGGCGAGAACTAGCCCAATGTCTGATAGAACATACCATGGTCTTTGTTACACCAGTTGTGGATCACTGGCTGGGCGAGAACTAGCCCAATGTCTGATAGAACATACCATGGTCTTTGTTACACCAGTTGTGGATCACTGGCTGGGCGAGAACTAGCCCAATGTCTGATAGAACATACCATGGTCTTTGTTACACCAGTTGTGGATCACTGGCTGGGCGAGAACTAGCCCAATGTCTGATAGAACATACCATGGTCTTTGTTACACCAGTTGTGGATCACTGGCTGGGCGAGAACTAGCCCAATGTCTGATAGGCATGGTCTTTGTTACACCAGTTGTGGATCACTGGCTGGGCGAGAACTAGCCCAATGTCTGATAGAACATACCATGGTCTTTGTTACACCAGTTGTGGATCACTGGCTGGGCGAGAACTAGCCCAATGTCTGATAGAACATACCATGGTCTTTGTTACACCAGTTGTGGATCACTGGCTGGGCGAGAACTAGCCCAATGTCTGATAGAACATACCATGGTCTTTGTTACACCAGTTGTGGATCACTGGCTGGGCGAGAACTAGCCCAATGTCTGATAGAACATAGCATGGTCTTTGTTACACCAGTTGTGGATCACTGGCTGGGCTGGGAGAACTAGCCCAATGTCTGATAGAACATACCATGGTCTTTGTTACACCAGTTGTGGATCACTGGCTGGGCGAGAACTAGCCCAATGTCTGATAGAACATACCATGGTCTTTGTTACACCAGTTGTGGATCACTGGCTGGGCGAGAACTAGCCCAATGTCTGATAGAACATACCATGGTCTTTGTTACACCAGTTGTGGATCACTGGCTGGGCAAGAACTAGCCCAATGTCTGATAGAACATAGCATGGTCTTTGTTACACCAGTTGTGGATCACTGGCTGGGCGAGAACTAGCCCAATGTCTGATAGAACATACCATGGTCTTTGTTACACCAGTTGTGGATCACTGGCTGGGCGAGAACTAGCCCAATGTCTGATAGAACATAGCATGGTCTTTGTTACACCAGTTGTGGATCACTGGCTGGGCGAGAACTAGCCCAATGTCTGATAGAACATACCATGGTCTTTGTTACACCAGTTGTGGATCACTGGCTGGGCGAGAACTAGCCCAATGTCTGATAGAACATACCATGGTCTTTGTTACACCAGTTGTGGATCACTGGCTGGGCGAGAACTAGCCCAATGTCTGATAGAACATAGCATGGTCTTTGTTACACCAGTTGTGGATCACTGGCTGGGCGAGAACTAGCCCAATGTCTGATAGAACATACCATGGTCTTTGTTACACCAGTTGTGGATCACTGGCTGGGCGAGAACTAGCCCAATGTCTGATAGAACATACCATGGTCTTTGTTACACCAGTTGTGGATCACTGGCTGGGCGAGAACTAGCCCAATGTCTGATAGAACATAGCATGGTCTTTGTTACACCAGTTGTGGATCACTGGCTGGGCGAGAACTAGCCCAATGTCTGATAGAACATACCATGGTCTTTGTTACACCAGTTGTGGATCACTGGCTGGGCGAGAACTAGCCCAATGTCTGATAGAACATAGCATGGTCTTTGTTACACCAGTTGTGGATCACTGGCTGGGCGAGAACTAGCCCAATGTCTGATAGAACATAGCATGGTCTTTGTTACACCAGTTGTGGATCACTGGCTGGGCGAGAACTAGCCCAATGTCTGATAGAACATAGCATGGTCTTTGTTACACCAGTTGTGGATCACTGGCTGGGCGAGAACTAGCCCAGTGGGTGTGTCTGAGGAAGGAAACTCAACATAGCTGCACCTGTATGAAGTAATGTCTTAATGGATTGAACACAATTGTTGGGGAGGGGAGAGGGGGTGGGGTGGGGGGGGGGAGTGGGGGTCATGTTATTATCATATGCTAGTGTGATTGTCGCCGTCTTCTCAGTATGACATCCTAAATTCAGATAGCATTCCAAAAGTTCGGATCATCTCCCCCCAGGGTAAGAGGATATCAAGAGTGCAGGAAATCATCGTAAAACAAATCTGGAATGCTAATACTATATTTCAAAAACGCTTTATCAGTATTATCAATAAACGAATAAAAAAACAGTGTTTTAAAAACTGAAATAATTTATTACTTTTGTTTTACGAATATTATAAAATATAATACATGTTTTTTAGATAAAAATATTGAATAAATGAGTATTGTTTTCTAAACTGAGATTAATCGTATACAAAATGGTACCAGAACTATAAAAGGCGAATGTAAGGAAATGTTCTACTCGCTGCTTTTAAGACCGTTGATCCTATATTATATGTTAGAGATATCTGCATTTCATGGTTCGTGTAATATACGTTTTGACCTATTACAAAACACCAGAATGATCAGAAATACATCTGATTTATCAAAAGCAAAAAGGCTGAAAGCAATAGTGTAAGTTAATAAAAAAAGAAAACAAGAGACAACAACCCCCAAACCCACCTAAAAGAAAGAAAACAAGAGACAACAACCCCCAAACCCACCTAAAAGAAAGAAAACAAGAGACAACTACCCCCAAACCCACCTAAAAGAAAGAAAACAAGAGACAACTACCCCCAAACCCACCTAAAAGAAATAAAACAAGAGACAACAATCCTCAAACCCACCTAAAAGAAAGAAAACAAGAGACAACTACCCCCAAACCCACCTAAAAGAAAGAAAACAAGAGACAACAACCCCCAAACCCACCTAAAAGAAAGAAAACAACAGACAACAATCCTCAAACCCACCTAAAAGAAAGAAAACAAGAGACAACAATCCTCAAACCCACCTAAAAGAAAGAAAACAAGAGACAACAATCCTCAAACCCACCTAAAAGAAAGAAAACAAGAGACAACTACCCCCAAACCCACCTAAAAGAAAGAAAACAAGAGACAACTACCCCCAAACCCACCTAAAAGAAAGAAAACAAGAGACAACTACCCCCAAACCCACCTAAAAGAAAGAAAACAACAGACAACAACCCCCAAACCCACCTAAAAGAAAGAAAACAAGACACAACAATCCTCAAACCCACCTAAAAGAAAGAAAACAAGAGACAACTACCCCCAAACCCACCTAAAAGAAAGAAAACAAGAGACAACTACCCCCAAACCCACCTAAAAGAAATAAAACAAGAGACAACTACCCCCAAACCCACCTAAAAGAAAGAAAACAAGAGACAACTACCCCCAAACCCACTTAAAAGAAAGAAAACAAGAGACAAGTACCCCCAAACCCACCTAAAAGAAAGAAAACAAGAGACAACAATCCTCAAACCCACCTAAAAGAAATAAAACAAGAGACAACTACCCCCAAACCCACTTAAAAGAAAGAAAACAAGAGACAACTACCCCCAAACCCACCTAAAAGAAAGAAAACAAGAGACAACAATCCTCAAACCCACCTAAAAGAAATAAAACAAGAGACAACTACCCCCAAACCCACCTAAAAGAAAGAAAACAAGAGACAACAATCCTCAAACCCACCTAAAAGAAATAAAACAAGAGACAACTACCCCCAAACCCACTTAAAAGAAAGAAAACAAGAGACAACTACCCCCAAACCCACCTAAAAGAAAGAAAACAAGAGACAACAACCCCCAAACCCACCTAAAAGAAAGAAAACAAGAGACAACAATCCTCAAACCCACCTAAAAGAAAGAAAACAAGAGACAACAATCCTCAAACCCACCTAAAAGAAAGAAAACAAGAGACAAGAATCCTCAAACCCACCTAAAAGAAATAAAACAAGAGACAACTACCCCCAAACCCACCTAAAAGAAATAAAACAAGAGACAACTACCCCCAAACCCACTTAAAAGAAAGAAAACAAGAGACAACTACCCCCAAACCCACCTAAAAGAAAGAAAACAAGAGACAACAACCCCCAAACCCACCTAAAAGAAATAAAACAAGAGACAACTACCCCCAAACCCACTTAAAAGAAAGAAAACAAGAGACAACTACCCCCAAACCCACCTAAAAGAAAGAAAACAAGAGACAACTACCCCCAAACCCACCTAAAAGAAATAAAACAAGAGACAACAATCCTCAAACCCACTTAAAAGAAATAAAACAAGAGACAACAATCCTCAAACCCACCTAAAAGAAAGAAAACAAGAGACAACAACCCCCAAACCCACCTAAAAGAAAGAAAACAAGAGACAACAATCCTCAAACCCACTTAAAAGAAAGAAAACAAGAGACAACAATCCTCAAACCCACCTAAAAGAAATAAAACAAGAGACAACAATCCTCAAACCCACCTAAAAGAAATAAAACAAGAGACAACAATCCTCAAACCCACCTAAAAGAAAGAAAACAAGAGACAACAATCCTCAAACCCACCTAAAAGAAAGAAAACAAGAGACAACAATCCTCAAACCCACTTAAAAGAAAGAAAACAAGAGACAACAATCCTCAAACCCACCTAAAAGAAAGAAAACAAGAGACAACAATCCTCAAACCCACCTAAAAGAAATAAAACAAGAGACAACAATCCTCAAACCCACCTAAAAGAAAGAAAACAAGAGACAACAATCCTCAAACCCACCTAAAAGAAAGAAAACAAGAGACAACAATCCTCAAACCCACCTAAAAGAAAGAAAACAAGAGACAACAACCCCCAAACCCACCTAAAAGAAAGAAAACAAGAGACAACAATCCTCAAACCCACCTAAAAGAAAGAAAACAAGAGACAACAATCCTCAAACCCACCTAAAAGAAAGAAAACAAGAGACAACAACCCCCAAACCCACCTAAAAGAAAGAAAACAAGAGACAACAATCCTCAAACCCACCTAAAAGAAATAAAACAAGAGACAACTACCCCCAAACCCACCTAAAAGAAATAAAACAAGAGACAACTACCCCCAAACCCACCTAAAAGAAATAAAACAAGAGACAACTACCCCCAAACCCACTTAAAAGAAAGAAAACAAGAGACAACTACCCCCAAACCCACCTAAAAGAAAGAAAACAAGAGACAACAACACCCAAACCCACCTAAAAGAAATAAAACAAGAGACAACAACCCCCAAACCCACCTAAAAGAAATAAAACAAGAGACAACTACCCCCAAACCCACCTAAAAGAAATAAAACAAGAGACAACTACCCCCAAACCCACTTAAAAGAAAGAAAACAAGAGACAACTACCCCCAAACCCACTTAAAAGAAAGAAAACAAGAGACAACAACCCCCAAACCCACCTAAAAGAAATAAAACAAGAGACAACTACCCCCAAACCCACTTAAAAGAAAGAAAACAAGAGACAAGAATCCCCAAACCCACTTAAAAGAAATAAAACAAGAGACAACTACCCCCAAACCCACCTAAAAGAAATAAAACAAGAGACAACAATCCTCAAACCCACCTAAAAGAAATAAAACAAGAGACAACTACCCCCAAACCCACCTAAAAGAAAGAAAACAAGAGACAACTACCCCCAAACCCACCTAAAAGAAAGAAAACAAGAGACAACAATCCTCAAACCCACTTAAAAGAAAGAAAACAAGAGACAACAACCCCCAAACCCACTTAAAAGAAATAAAACAAGAGACAACTACCCCCAAACCCACCTAAAAGAAAGAAAACAAGAGACAACTACCCCCAAACCCACCTAAAAGAAAGAAAACAAGAGACAAGAATCCCCAAACCCACCTAAAAGAAATAAAACAAGAGACAACAATCCTCAAACCCACCTAAAAGAAAGAAAACAAGAGACAACAACCCCCAAACCCACTTAAAAGAAAGAAAACAAGAGACAACAATCCTCAAACCCACCTAAAAGAAATAAAACAAGAGACAAGAATCCCCAAACCCACCTAAAAGAAAGAAAACAAGAGACAACTACCCCCAAACCCACCTGAAAGAAAGAAAACAAGAGACAACAATCCCCAAACCCACCTAAAAGAAAGAAAACAAGAGACAACTACCCCCAAACCCACCTAAAAGAAAGAAAACAAGAGACAACTAACCCCAAACCCACCTAAAAGAAAGAAAACAAGAGACAACTACCCCGAAACCCACCTAAAAGACAGAAAACAAGAAACAACAATTCCCAAACCCACCTAAAAGAAAGAAAACAAGAGACAACTACCCCCAAACCCACCTAAAAGAAAGAAAACAAGAGACAACTACCCCCAAACCCACCTAAAAGAAAGAAAACAAGAGACAACAACCCCCAAACCCACCTAAAAGAAAGAAAACAAGAGACAACTACCCCCAAACCCACCTAAAAGAAAGAAAACAAGAGACAACTACCCCCAAACCCACCTAAAAGAAAGAAAACAAGAGACAACTACCCCCAAACCCACCTAAAAGAAAGAAAACAAGAGACAACTACCCCCAAACCCACCTAAAAGAAAGAAAACAAGAGACAACTACCCCCAAACCCACCTAAAAGAAAGAAAACAAGAGACAACAACCCCCAAACCCACATAAAAGAAAGAAAACAAGAGACAACTACCCCCAAACCCACCTAAAAGAAAGAAAACAAGAGACAACTACCCCCAAACCCACATAAAAGCTGAAGATATATCACCCTGCCTGTAACATTTGTGTCAACGGCTTTGATACCGGGGTGTGAAATATGGCGGATATCACAAAATCGAAATGTTCAACTCTTAAGTAAGCTGTCCACCTTTTTATGTTAATAAAGTTCACTATTCACCGAAGTAAGATTTATTTTATTTTATGTGGCGCGTTACTTGAAGGAAAGAACCAAAGCTGGAGTAATAAGCAGTAGTATTAATTATAATGGAATCACTTAGCACGTAGCGACGCAATTTTCAGAAGATTACTGAACAGATATAATTTCAGAGGATCGATCGAAAAAGCCAATGTTCTTACTTTTTTTTCTGGTTGGTCGGGTGACGCCAGAAGGTCTTAGATTTTAAATTACTGGCAGAACACCGTTCGTGGCTGGCACTTCTGGATTATAGAGATTTTCCCGTAGCGGGTAATTTTCTAGAACTATTGATTTCAACAGGAAAGATAAGAGTTTTAATAATCGATCATTTTTAAAGAGGCAATATCAACTTTTAACTTAAAAACACTTTGTAAATGCAAAACACAAAAAGCAATTATACATTGTTATTGATAAATGTGTATGTTTTAGCTCTTGATCATTTCTAGGTGGAAAATTTAATATAATTCCTATAAATATTCCATACAGAAAATAGGCGACTGAAGATCGTAGCAACTGAGGGGTGGGGTGGGACAGTTATAGAATATAATAAATGAGTTACCAGTTATTATTAAATGGTTCAAATGGAGGAGACTATATGCTTTCATCTCGTCCTTATGTCTGTCTGTCTGTCCGTCTGTTCCACATACAGTTTCTCGGATGGTCTTTTTTCATAATGCCTTAAGATATTGAGCTGAAATTTAGGGTTTTTTGCTTCATCATATACTGATGCCGATCCAGTTTGACTTTTAGGGCGATATACCCATTTGTGACAGGGTTATGGCCCTTGAACTTAGGAGATACAAAAATTAGTTTTCCGGACTTTGTTTTCCCAGTACCTCAGTATTTAAAATTGAAGTTGTGTGTATAGCTTTATTATGTTCTGTTACAGATCAAGTTAAACTTTAGTTAAACTTTACCAATTTTTCCCAAAGTTATGGCCCTTGATTTTAGGAGATACAAACATTGGTTGGGCCCTGTAGGGGACAAGTATTGCTTTATTTTTCAAAGAAGGTGAAGATGATTTTAATATTGCCGCCGAGCTGTGTATACAACACTTTAGCTGCATGAAACCTTCGTCATATATTGAAACATATCTATACTAAACACTAAAAGAAAGGTGTACATTTTAATATAGTTGTTTTTTTGTTCATGATAAAGTGAATTCGTTAAATAAACTTTCTTACACACCCGTTGGTGAGAACATCATGTGTTATTTTTTTATAACACATAGTTGTTTACACATGTACGTGTGTTAACAATTTCAAGACATACGACTGGCTGCTCCTAGGTGATGACCAGGTCACCAAAGTCATACGTCCAATAAAAAACCCAACGCGATGGAAATCGATTACACTGTGACAATTATGTGTCTGTAAATAGCTTTTAGTCGAAAAATATGTTAAAATTTGCTTAAAACCTGTTTTTAAGATATGTAAGAAATAGAATAATACATCCGTGTCCGTTAGATACCATTTATCTTACAACTCTTTGTTTAAAAACGTATCAAACTCGCTTTCGTTCATTAGATGCATTTGAAAACAACTCGTTGTGAGATAAATGGTATCTAACGGCTCTCCTGTATTATTGTCTATATAAACAACTCGTTGTGAGATAAATGGTATCTAACGGCCAATCCTGTATTATTGTCTATATAAAATGAGCCTAAATGCCCACAGGACATTGATACTTATAACAGACAGAAAAGGTAATGGGATTTAAGCTGAATAATTGTTAATAACAAAATGATATTCCGGGGGCTTCTTTATTTCTTCGCTTTTTTGTTTGTTTGGTGTGTTCAACTGACGTATTCACCAATTTCCTAGTTAAGAGTGCTTATTGCATAAACAAGCACATTTTTGTAAAAAAAAGTTCACACTTTCCAACATACATGACATTGTTATTCAGCATTTCAGCTATGACAGCCTCCATTTTGATAAAGTATGTATCCAGATGGATGAGATATACCGCTTTCAGCTTGTTGTACCTTCTCAAGGGGTGGACCTAATTGTCTTTTAATTTGTTTAGATCTAAAGAGGACGCATATTTATTGCATTATTAAAACATAACTCCCAACAGACCATTCCAAACCATTAAGTGGGTTTAATGAAATTAGATTATCTAATATAAAATTAGCAATGATTTCTATTAGCGGAAACATGACGGTGTGAGAATTTCAGTGCGCGTAATTTTTCTTTGTATTTTTATATATATTTTTTTTTAATTTCGATGCGCGGTCGGTCTGGGATCAATCCACGTCGGTGGACCCATTGGGCTATTTCTCGTTCCAGCCAGTGCATCACGACTGGCATATCAAAGGACGTGGTATGCACTACCCTGTCTGTGGGATGGTGCATATCAAAGATCCCTTGCTGCTAATCGAAGAAAGTAGCTCATGAAGTGGCGACAGCGGGTTCCTCTCTCAATATCTGTGTGGACCTTAACCATATGTCTGACGTCATATAACCGTAAATAAAATGTGTTGAGTGCGTCGCTAAATAAAACATTTCCTTCCTTCTTGTACATTCGGTTCAAAATGTTTAATAACTAAGCATGTTTCATCCTCCGCTGGCCATTAGTGCAAACCTAATTTGCTTTAGACGAGATGCTGAATTAGGAGACAGCATTTAAAAGATCATGACATAGCAACTTTAACAACTAGACAGTGGTCTAATTAACCTACAATGGAGTTTGAACAATTCCTACCGTGTCACACAGCTGTTTCTGTTACTGTTAGTTTTCTAAAACTCAAAGAAGCAATCAAACTAACTGATTTTTTTATTTCGATTTTAAGCAAGGAGGAAAAATATACAATTACCGTTTGTCAAGTAGCGACGCGGAAATTGAACGCACGCTGCACCGGAAGTGTGTGATGTGCGTCACTCTGTGAATTACTCCGCTGAGGAAACACGATGACGTGTAACTGCGGGATTTCTCAGAAATGGAAATGAATAGCCGGCTCTAAATAACGTCAGTGGTAATTCAAACCTCCAGTACATGTATCTTCTTTAATCGTTCATCCAATATACCAAACAATTTGATTTTTTTTTTCTGTTTAGTTTTTGTTATTTTCGAGCGGATCATACTGCTTTGACGGAACTTAATTTTCAGCCTTCCGGAAAATTTGTTAAAATAATTATGTTGTCACCGGAGAAGTTTCAATGTTCACCATAGGTTACAGCAACACAAAAACCCCAACAAAACTCATTATTTCATTAGTTTTGTTTTAATGTATTCTAAATGCACTGCACAGTACTGGTGTTTTGCAGCAGCAAATGTTATAAATGTAATAATAATAAAACAAAAGTTCGTATATTTGTAACATTAATAATTATTTATTTAAATTGGGTCACGACAATGACCAGGAAATCCAGTGAAAACACTGACAATATTTCCACCTGCTAAAAATAATATTTTGTTCTGGTAAATCCAGACTCAGTCACCAGCTGGCTACCAGTGCGATAAAACTGGACCGTAATCATCCATTATCCGTGGAGTTGTGAGCCTATTGTACAGACTTCTCTCTGACCAATCTCTAAAAACTAATCATTATCCATAGATATGGGAGGCTATTGTACAGACTTTTCTCCCATTAAACTCTAACAACTAATGATTAACTGTGGAGATCGGAGGCTATTGTACAGACTTTTCTCCCATTAAACTCTAACAACTAATGATTAACTGTGGAGATCGGAGGCTATTGTACAGACTTTTCTCCCATTAAACTCTAACAACTAATGATTAACTGTGGAGATCGGAGGTTATTATACAGAATTCTCTCTGACCAAACCCTAACAACTAATGATTAACTGTGGAGATCGGAGGCTATTGTACAGAATTCTCTCTGACCAAACCCTAACAACTAATGATTAACTGTGGAGATCGGAGGCTATTGTACAGAATTCTCTCTGACCAAACCCTAACAACTAATGATTAAATGTGGAGATCGGAGGCTATTGTACAGACTTTTCTCCCATTAAACTCTAACAACTAAGGATTAACTGTGGAGATCGGAGGCTATTGTACAGACTTTTCTCCCATTACATTCTAACAACTAATGATTAACTGTGGAGATCGGAGGTTATTATACAGAATTCTCTCTGACCAAACCCTAACAACTAATGATTAACTGTGGAGATCGGAGGCTATTGTACAGAATTCTCTCTGACCAAACCCTAACAACTAATGATTAACTGTGGAGATCGGAGGCTATTGTACAGACTTTTCTCCCATTAAGCTCTAACAACTAAGGATTAACTATGGAGATCGGAGGCTATTGTACAGACTTTTCTCCCATTAAATTCTAACAACTAATGATTAACTCTGGGGATCGGAGGCTATTGTACAGAATTATCTCTGACCAAAAAAAGTAAAGTTTGTTTTATTTAACGACGCCACTAGAGCACATTGATTTTTTATCTTATCATCGGCTATTGGACGTCAAACATATGGTCATTCTGACACTGTTTTAGAGGAAACTCGCTGTCGCCACATAGGCTACTCTTTTTACTACAGGCAGCAAGGGATCTTTTATTTGCGCTTCCCACAGGCAGGATAGCACAAACCATGGCCTTTGTTGAACCAGTTATGGATCACTGGTCGGTGCAAGTGGTTTACACCTACCCATTGAGCCTTGCGGAGCACTCACTCAGGGTTTGGAGCCGGTATCTGGATTAAAAATCCCATGCCTCGACTGGTATCCGAACCCAGTACCTACCAGCCTGTAGACCGATGGCCTGCCACGACGCCACCGAGGCCGGTATATCTCTGACCAAACCCTAACAACTAATGATTAACTGTGGGGATCGGAGGCTATTGTACAGAATTATCTCTCACCAAACTCTAACAACTAATGATTAACTGTGGAGAGCGGAGGCTATTGTACAGACTTTTCTCCCATTAAACTCTAACAACTAATGATTAACTGTGGAGATCGGAGGCTATTGTACAGACTTCTCTCTGACCAAACCCTAACAACTAATGATTAACTGTAGAGATCGGAGGCTATTGTACAGAATTCTCTCTGACCAAACCCTAACAACTAATGATTAACTGTGGGGATCGGAGGCTATTGTACAGAATTCTATCTGACCAAACCCTAACAACTAATGATTAACTGTGGAGATCGGAGGCTATTGTACAGACTTTTCTCCCATTAAGCTCTAATAACTAATGATTAACTGTGGAAATCGGAGGCTATTGTACAGAATTCTCTCTGACCAAACCCTAACAACTAATGATTAACTGTGGAGATCAGAGGCTATTGTACAGACTTTTCTCCCATCAAACTCTAACAACTAATGATTAACTGTGGAGATCGGAGGCTATTGTACAGAATTCTCTCTGACGAAACCCTAACAACTAATGATTAACTGTGGAGATCGGAGGCTATTGTACAGAATTCTCTCTGACGAAACCCTAACAACTAATGATTAACTGTGGAGATCGGAGGCTATTGTACAGAATTCTCTCTGACCAAACCCTAACAACTAATGATAACTGTGGAGATCGGAGGCTATTGTACAGAATTCTCTCTGACCAAACCCTAACAACTAATGATTAACTGTGGGGATCGGAGGCTATTGTACAGAATTCTATCTGACCAAACCCTAACAACTAATGATTAACTGTGGAGATCGGAGGCTATTGTACAGACTTTTCTCCCATTAAGCTCTAATAACTAATGATTAACTGTGGAAATCGGAGGCTATTGTACAGAATTCTCTCTGACCAAACCCTAACAACTAATGATTAACTGTGGAGATCAGAGGCTATTGTACAGACTTTTCTCCCATCAAACTCTAACAACTAATGATTAACTGTGGAGATCGGAGGCTATTGTACAGAATTCTCTCTGACGAAACCCTAACAACTAATGATTAACTGTGGAGATCGGAGGCTATTGTACAGAATTCTCTCTGACGAAACCCTAACAACTAATGATTAACTGTGGAGATCGGAGGCTATTGTACAGAATTCTCTCTGACGAAACCCTAACAACTAATGATAACTGTGGAGATCGGAGGCTATTCTACAGAATTCTCTCTGACCAAACCCTAACAACTAATGATTAACTGTGGAGATCGGAGGCTATTGTACAGCATTCTCTCTGACCAAACCCTATCAACTAATGATGAACTGTGGAGATCGGAGGCTATTGTACAGCATTCTCTCTGACCAAACCCTAACAACTAATGATTAACTGTGGAGATCGGAGGCTATTGTACAGACTTTTCTCCCATTAAACTCTAACAACTAATGATTAACTGTGGAGATCGGAGGCTATTGTACAGCATTCTCTCTGACCAAACCCTAACAACTAGTGATTAACTGTGGAGATCGGAGGCTATTGTACACAATTCTCTCTGACGAAACCCTAACAACTAATGATTAACTGTGGAGATCAGAGGCTATTGTACAGACTTTTCTCCCATGAAACTCTAACAACTAATGATTAACTGTGGAGATCGGAGGCTATTGTACGGACTTGTCTCAGACCAAACCCTAACAACTAATGATTAACTGTGGAGATCGGAGGCTATTGTACAGAATTATCTCTGACCAAACCCTAACAACTAATGATTAACTGTAGGGATCGGAGGCTATTGTACAGAATTCTCTCTGACCAAACCCTAACAACTAATGATTAACTGTGGAGATCGGAGGCTAATGTACAGAATTCTCTCTGATCAAACCCTAACAACTAAGGATCAACTGTGTAGATCGGAGGCTATTGTGCAGACTTTTTTCCCATTAAACTCTAACAACTAATGATTAACTGTGGAGATCGGAGGCTATTGTACAGAATTCTCTCTGACGAAACCCTAACAACTAATGATTAACTGTGGAGATCGGAGGCTACTGTACAGACCTTTCTCCCATTAAACTCTAACAACTAATGATTAACTGTGGAGATCGGAGGCTATTGTACAGAATTCTCTCTGACTAAACCCTATCAATTAATGTTTAACTGTGGAGATCGGAGGCTACTGCACAGACCTTTCTCTCATTAAACTCTAACAACTAATGATTAACTGTGGAGATCGGAGGCTATTGTACAGACTTCTCTCTGACCAAACCCTATGAACTAATGATTAACTGTGGAGATTGGAGGCTAGTGTACAGACTTCTCTCTGACCAAACCCTAAGAACTAATGATTAACTGTGGAGATCGGAGGCTATTGTACAGACTTCTCTCTGACTAAAGACGGAGATGGGAAGCCTCTACTCAATAGCCCCCTCACCTCACCCCACCTCTCTCTCTCTCTCTCTCTCTCTCTCTCTCTCTCTCTCTCTCTCTCTCTCTCTCTCTCTCTCTCTCTCTCTCTCTGATAAAACGACTAACCATTGACGTTTGTGATATAAGACCACTGTATAGACTTCTCTCCCATGAAACACTAAGAACAAACCATTAAATGAGATGGGGTGGGGGTGGGGCTGTACAGTTTTTCCTTTCATTGAACCGTAATAACTGAACATTAAACCTCTCTTGGCCAGACCACTCAGATAGCTGATATATGTGCCAATGATGACGTATGTGATTCAGAACAGGATGTAAACAAGAAAGCTAAATGAAGATGAAAATTAACTGGAGTATAAAATGAGTTCATCGCACTTACAAAGGGACTGTAAGTATGTTGTCTGCCCAGCTGTCTGTAACAAGACTGCTCTGTCGTCTGCAGATTTGATCAATTATTGAGAATGTTCTGTACTAATTATCCTATAAGTTTGCAACACACTAACAGAAGCAATCAACAAAAGAAAAATAGCGCCAAATCTGCCTAATCCCCTACATCTTGTTCATATCCGACTAACATTGCATTCCCTATTGATTCGGCTGTTTTACGAATTTGCTTCTGGACTGTTCCATTTTTAGGACCGGAAGGTTGCAATGTATTTCTTGTTTCCGTTTCCTTCTACATTATGGATCTCTAACGTAATTAACCAAATTAAGACGTGTACGCCACCAAGACGTTAGGCAAGATGTTCGCACATTTTGAGAACACCTGGCTCTGTACTATGGGAAGTTTAAAGTGTGGACTGAATTCAGACTTTCAGCTGCATACTGATAGTTTGGGAAAGTCTTTATTAAGACCTTGAGTGTCGATATTGTTATTTAATGTGGAAGCACGTAACATGGTATCACTATTCATAAGAGTGTAATGTCAGATATTTTAAAATCTGTCAGTTATTGTGTCAGTCTTATGGGTTTTAATCTTCGCATAAACGTTGAGTACAAAAATACTTAAACAAGTAGATAAAAATGTCAAGAATGAAGAGATTTGAGGACGCCTTCCCTGGGTACATTTGACAATTGACATCGATATAGCTGGTGTTCACACACACATACACATGAGAGAGAGAGAGAGAGAGAGAGAGAGAGAGAGAGAGAGAGAGAGAGAGAGAGAGAGAGAGAGAGAGAGAGAGAGAGAGAGACAGGGGGAGAGAAAAAGACACACACGGAGAGGGAGGGAGGGAGGGAGAGAAGATGAAAGACAGATAGAGAGAGAGAGAGGACGAACGACAGACAGATAGTGTGGGAGGAGGGTAAAGAAGTCAACCCATATGATTAACATCCCAGTGATTGCAGACGTAGCTAGACTAACGGACTAGACAGTCTTCTTACCATGCTCAATTTCCAGTACTCAGACCAATGATTACTGCGGACGGCGCGATCTGCCAAAGACGTAAACAGACACGTGCGACCGGTGCGCTGGCCAAAAACCACTACCTCTTGCAATCAGAGTGGCATGCCCTATTAGTGTATATGGAAATATTAAATTCAGAGCCTCGGACTTTGCATGGAGTGCTCCTGTGAGTGTCGGCTTTGTCCTTTTCATTATACACTTGAAGTAATCGTGAGTGATGGTTGCCCCTTGCATGACTGGGCTGAAAAGCACACGGAGACTCGGTGTATATATTGGAATTGTATTTGGCCGGCGTATAGCAAAGCAAGGCATACATTATCAGGAAGGGAGATCGGTGCGAGCTTCGCCTCTGTAACTGGCATATGTTAGCATGTCTGTGGGAGAAGTGTATTTTAAAAGATGTCTTGCTGCTACTTGGTATGACATTCGTGACTTGTTATTGTGTGTCGTGGCCGTTTAGTTGCACGCCTAAGATGGCGTGTTTGAATTGCAATTGAATATGAGTAACCCGGCCTCGGTGGTGTCGTGGTTAAGCAATTGGACATAAGGCTGGTAGGTACAGGGATCGCAGCCCGGTACCGGCTCCCACCTAGAGCGAGTTTTAACGACTCAATGTGTACGTGTAAGACCACTACACCCTCTTTCCCTAACTAACAACTAATAACTAACCGTCTGTCCTGGACAGACAGCCCATATAGCTGACGAGTGTGCCTAGGACAGCGTGCTTGAACCTTAATTGGATATAAACACGAAAATGTCCTTGAATTAGTCCCGTTTCCTTTCTCCAAAGCATTTAAGAAATCAGGCCCTTAGGTAAATAAAATAAATTATTTAGTGACATGATTCTGTCCTGGACAAATACTCTACCCAAGGTTGATATGCCTGAATATTGTACATACATGGTGATGGTAAACGTATTTGGATTTGGATTTAGTGCCATAGTTTTTGTTCACGTCACTGACCTTACTTTCTCGAATATATACGTATTCTGCTTCGCACAATTGCATGAACTATTACAAATACCAGGATGACAGAAAACAAAGAATTTGCCCGAAATATTATTTTAAGCAAACTGTAATAAGTAATTTAAAAACTATAAAATGTGAAATAATTTTGCACCGCCTAAAACTGGGTACAATGCCTTTAATGATTGCTTTGATTTAATAATCTATGCTGCTTTTATTTGTGTTTATTGTTGCCGATTGCATTGATTTTGTAATCATGCCATTGACTATAGCTGGTTGTATCAGGCCCGAGTCACGCCCAGGGTCCAACTTGGTTAGTCGAGAACCAATACATACAGCTGCAAGACAGTCCATAAAACTGCCTAGAGACCTAAAGATGACAATGTCGATGTACGAAGTCTCATTCATTTGAGGAATGGTTTTATTTCGTGAAGCTGTTGATGCTGTAGTTTAACAATCCATTACTTTACAAAACACATGTGTGAAGATTTTACTTTTAATAATAACACGCACATACAAATAAAATGACTGGTGTTTGTTTGTTTTCCGGTGTGTGTGTGTGTGTGTGTGTGTGTGTGTGTGTGTGTGTGTGTGTGTGTAATTAATGACTTAATTACTTACTTACTAAATTAATTAATTACTTAATTCATTTATTGTCGTTACATTTAACACAAAGCGCTAGGATTAATTTCCTACACTTTGGCATAATAACCGCAATATCTAATTTATCAGAAATATTTAGTGTAAATAGCATGATGTTTTTCTCGAATTTGTGTAACTAGCTCTAGTGTTTATGAGAAACTTAATAAAGAAAATTGAATAAAAACAGTATGTGAAGTATTTTATTTTACAAGCAATATCACAAAGACAAGAACAGTTCTGAATCAAGCACTTCATTGTGAATTGTGGAAGCAAAGACGACAAAGTCAAAATGCAACAAGGCCGTCAGTTTAACTGAACCACTAAAAGGGCTTATATATAGCCTGTATATTGACAACAGGTGTTTTCTTTCTCTGTATACAAATAACCATATGCTAGTTACCAAATAGCCGTAGCTTTAAATGTTCTGATGTGTGAGTAAACACATATTTCTTCAAATCCTGATATACTGCAAGCCTGATTTATTTTGAAAGCGGTAGTGTTGTCCGCGACATAATAGCGCCGATACATACTTTTACTATTTAGCTAGCACAAAATTGAAGTTTTGAGTAAAAGTCAGTATCTATCTGTTATATTTGTGTTTTTGCACGGTTCTTAACACTGTGTTTTTGTTTAAATCTTGAATTTTTATATTGATGTTGATCATCACTTTATTTATTTGCATTACCATAGTTTGACACCCAATAGCCGATGTATTTTTCGTGCTGGGGTGTCGTTAAACATTCATTCATTCATTCATTCATTCATTGTTTTGCTTTCAACATAAAAATAGAAGTCAGTTTTCAACGAATTTCAAATTAACAACCTTTAATGGCGTACTAAATATCTTCCAGCTGGGATCAATGTGGTAGTGATAAATCATACTTATATCTTAAGACCAGCTTGTAATTCGTGGTAAGCTCCAATTCTACTGTTATCTCAAATCAATAGCGCATTTCTTTTATTGAAATTGCTCTGTTCCTCTTTATGAGATGTTTTAGACAGAATGAAAAATCTTTAGAGACATGGAGTTCTCGATGGTTTTCAAAAACTTAAATATGCACACATACATAGACGCAAACATATAATTACACGTACAAACATGCGCGCCCCCCCCCCCCCCCCCGCTCTCTCTCTCTCTCTCTCTCTCTCCCCTCTCTCTCTCTCTCTCTCTCTCTCTCTCTCTCTCTCTCTCTCTCTCTCTCTCTCTCTCTCTCTCTCACACACATACACACACACATATACACACGTGCGCACACATGTACATGTGTACATGGAGTTGACAATGATTTTCAAAAACATATGTATGCACACATACATACACGTACTTACACGTATAAGCACGCGCGCGCACACATATTTACACGCGTAGACATTCATATACATGATTGCATTACTAGATGTATCCACCGGCCTCGGTGGCGTCGTGGCAGGCCATCGGTCGACAGGCTGGTAGGTACTTTGTTCGGATCCCAGTCAAGGCATGGGATTTTTAATCCAGATACCGACTCCAAACCCTGAGTGAGTGCTCCGCAAGGCTCAGTGGGTAGGTGTAAACCACTAGCACCGACCAGTGATCCATAACTGGTTCAACAAAGGCCATGGTTTGTGCTATCCTGCCTGTGGGAAGCGCAAATAAAAGATCCCTTGCTGCCTGTCGTAAAAAAGAGTAACCTATGTGGCGACAGCGGGTTTCCTCTAAAAACAGTGTCAGAATGACCATATGTTTGACGTCCAATAGCCGATGATAAGATTAAAAATCAATGTGCTCTAGTGGCGTCGTTAAATAAAACAAACTTTACTTTTACTAGATGTATCCAATGCTTAGCACGGGGACGTTTCGATGAAGGTAGCGGTAAAATAGGACCGCCATGTAGATAGCCGTGTGTGTATGATAATCGACTGGACTGGAGCGCAAACGGATCCTGCAAAGTACAAAGAAGACAGTCGGCAGTACAAATAAAAAAGAGGGCAGTCAGCAGTACAAATTAAAAGAGGAGAACAGGTCAGAACGACTATAAACTGTTAAACATGTATTATATTAACGATTATTTAACTGACAGGCGGGATGGAATTTCCATGTTCTAACCAAACACCAAAATTTAATTATCAAAAACAGTGGACTAGTGTGTGTGATGATGTAGATATAAATGACCTAGTGCTTTTAATCCATAGAATAATCGTGTGAAGACAGCGGGTTTCTTCCTTCACTCTCTAGACCATGTCTCACAAGTAGCGAATGTAGAAAACATTTCTAACCATGGTTGTTTCCGTAATGCTCCTTTCATACATTCACGTTTGGTCGTAGGTTTGGCCGCGTTTCGCCGTCTTCTCGGAAAATGCGGGTAGTCACGGAGGTTGGAAATGGACGCCGCCGAAGTACGCTCATTGTACGTCCATTGTACGTTGTCACTACGCCCAGTACGTTCGACTTACGACTAGATCGCGCCCAAAACAGTTGCGATCACCATACGCTGTTAGTACGTCCACAACGCCCACTGTACGTCATTGTTACGTTGTTAATACGCTTACCGCGATCATTTTACCCTGTATCACGTCCAATTTACGACCGATTTACGTCTGTATTACATGTTCCGCGATCGTAGGAGGCTCAGTACGTTTTTAGTGTGTCGTTTGTATGTCTTGAGTACCGTGAATGATTCGATTGCTGCAGAAGACCTCGCCTTGGCTGTTTTGGCGGAAGAGGTGCGTGACGACGGGCAACAGCGTGTGTGGTGTGTGAGGCCTTGGCTATTTTGGCTGAAGAGGTGCGGGACGACGGGCAACAGCGTGAGTGGTGGGTGAGGCCTTGGCTGCAAACCGGAGTACTCTTCGGCCAGTACGAGCAGCTGATGATGGAGATGGAGAGTGCTGATCACGCCAGCTTCAAGAACTTCCTTCGCCTCGAGCCGCAAATGTTTTATGAACTGTTGGATAGAGTTAGTCCTTGCATTCAACGCCAAGACATCTTCTGGAGGAAAGCACTTCATCCGGGCTTGAAGCTAGCCTGCACCCTGAGGTTCCTGGCCACTGGCTGCACATACAAGCCTCTGATGTACAACTTCCGAGTGGCGCACAACACCCTTGCACTGTTCATCCCGGAGGTGTGTGAAGCAATTATTGTGGAATATGCTGATGAGGTCTTCGCCATACCTACTACCATCCAGGGTTGGCTGGAGACATTGCTGACCTTTTCTCCTTAAAATGGAATTTCCACCACTGTCTTGGAGCTATAGACGGCAAACACATCGTAATCAGGTTTCCTTCCAAAGGCGGATCAACATATTACAAATACAAGGGCTTCAACTCCATAGTTTTAATGACCTTTGTTGATGCGCACTACAAATTCAACTGGGTGGATGTTGGTGCAAATGGATCATGTTCGGACAGTCAGATATTCAGGACCTCGAACTCAAGGGTACGATAGAAGATGGTACCATTGCCTTCCCTCCACCTACACCACTACCAGGAGATGACGAAAATTTACCCTATTTTATTATCTGACAATGTGAGGTCCCAGGATGAGACGATACGTGGGATAAACTGGTCGCTCTCGGTCAGGTCCTTGGGTCCGCTGCCATAAGGTCCAGTTCTGAGGAGACGGCCAAATCTTGTTCTCAATGGCTTATACCAGACATTGAGCAGTTCTGGATCCAACCCATCTCCTCGGCCTTCTTTTTCCAGACACACGTCTTGGTATCCCTGAAGGCTTGAAGAGACTTGTCATAGAATTGCGGATGTCCAAAAGACAGTTAGCCATGTCCTCCTCTTGCTCTGGATGAGATTCACAAATCGCCGGGCCTTCTTTGATGTCTAAGAAGCCTGCGACACCTCTCTGGCATCGCTATCAGGTGGAGAGTGGCTTGGAGAAACAGGCAAGTCTGGTGTAGGTAAGTCTGGTGCAGATGGAGGTGCAGGTGGAGTAATAGGTGAGGCAATTCTGCCACGTCACTGGCTAGGTTGTTGGCGAGATGGTATGGAGGCACTTGGTGACGGAGTACCTGAAGGCGATGATCATTCTGCAGGCTCCGGGGTCGCTGTACAAGGTTTGGCTCTTTTTTCTGAGGCATAATGATGGTGTTCCTGTAACTGTAGTACAACATCAAATTAGGTATCTATTGACACATCGCTACTTATATGCACAGCGCGAACCACCAAAATTAGTACGTAGTAAGAACGTGCTAACAACGAACGACAGACGCCATGAACGTACGTAGAACGTAGCGAGAACCTAAATGGAACTTCCTGGACGTAGAAAGAATGTATGAAAAACGCCGAGGTAGCGACGAGGACGTAGTCAGAGCATACAATGAATGTAGTATGAGCGTATAATGGACGCCGAGAACGCAGTTAACAATTGTGGAGACCACCCGCGTTTTATGTACGTCCTTTGTACGTCCACTCTACGTCCATTTTTTCTACGTTCTATAAGTTCTGAGGTACGTTCTATACGTTCTGAGGTACGTTTCAACACGTTTGCCGCGATCGACGGCGCTCAAGTATTACACGAAAACTTTGTCGTAGAGGGTTGGCGATCATGGCGACCTGACGAAGATCTCTGGAGACCATTGTACGTTCACCACAGCGACCATCGCGTTTCTCGAGAAGGCCGTGATCTCGATGGCTAGAACGTGTATATGTGAAAGGGGTTTAAGCAAATATTACTGACCTGTTTTTGTTTTGTCAAGTCTGTTTCTAGTTCTTTAATATTATCTGTTGTTGATTATTGTTTTAACGAGGGATTTGTGATTTTGTTTTTGTTATCTTGTTTTTGTTTTTATGTTTTTGTTTTGCTTCTTATTTTGTTGTTTGTGTTTGTTTGAGTTTATCTTCTTTTTTTGTTTTGGCAAACAAATCCCTTAGTAAAAGTAGCTATTATTGTTTGACATTTCATTGAAACATAATTAAACGATTATGTCTTACAACAATTAATCAAACTTTAATGATTATCATCTAGATAGACGATGATGACAATTGCAATAACGATGTTTCATTTACTCAACTCTCCAGTGGGTAAACAGCAATAGCCATTTAGTAGATTCTACACTTCTCTCATGCTGATAAATTCTTTGGGATTATTTGACATGTAGAAAATATATCTTACACGAAGAAACTGATTGAATTGCATTTGGAGAATAGGCTTGCCCTTATGCAAACATTTCCCATAGTAAAGACCGTTATTAATTTACTGTTGGCAAGATATTCCGTGTTTTCACCCATCATCTATCAAACGTCAGACGCTGAATACTCTCCCTTTTTTAAGGTCAATCGGCAAACAGAATAATTCCCGTTTTGATGAAAAGTCTGATAATAAAGTTTGACTTGAGATTGGCCCTCGTGCAGATGGGTATCAAAAGGATTTTCCGCGTATGTATCGACATTTCGCAGACATGACATAACCAATGATTTTTTTGTTCAATTTATAGGTTTCTTCTTTCAAAATATATTGATTATAACTGAAATGCGGCACGTACTCAATTAGAAAATACAACTCAATTTACGGAGTATTCAGACATTTCGACATAAAATGCATGCGATATTCATGAATTTATTTATGGGTTTTTTACAGGTCATTTAGTGCTTGAAATTTATCTGCGGCAAGCAAATGAAAGTGCGATGCATATTAAATACCCCAATAGCCCGCTTTTGTAGCATAGCAGTTCTTCTGTGCTGGTAGTTACCGACCTCGGTTGTGTTGTGGGTAAGACACGGACATAAGACTGGTAGGTACTAGGATCGCAGCCCGGTACCGGCTCCCATCCAGAGCGAATTTTAACGACTCACTGGGTAGGTGGATGACAACTACACCCTATTTTCTCTCACTAACCACTAACAACTAATCCACTGTCCTGGACGGACAACTGCGGTATGTGCCCAGGACAGCATGTTTGAACCTTAATTGGACATAAGCACGAAACGAAGTTGAATGAAATGCTGGTAGATAGGTCTAATTTCGTTACTGTCCACCGAAAACAATGTTTGAACCATGTTTACTCTTGGCTGGTTGTAATAAAATGCGACTGAAATAATCACAGAAAGGAAAAACAAAACCCTCAAACAGATAACTGTTAGACGTACATGTTTGTGTATCTGAAGCAGGATAACTCCATCTCGGTACTAACGCTGTCGGTACACCATGATGGAGCGCCACGTTTTGGTAGAATCCAGTCTTCTGAAACAAAATGGTAACAACATATTATTTTTGGTACAAGTAATGTGTTAATAGCATGACTGTTACTGCTTGGTTTTAAACATTAATTTTGGTGATAGCATCTTTGAATGACTTCCCCTGCGCGTGCTGTAACCTCACCGTGGTGCAGGGGTGTAACATTCTCTTTGAGAATGGTCAATACAGCACAAAATTGAAGTTTTGAGTAAAATTCAGTATCCGTATTATTCTGTGATATTTGTGTTTTTGCACAGTTCTTTACACTGTTTTTGTTTAAGTTTTTATATTGATGTTGATTTATTTATTTATTTGCATTACCATAGTTTGACACCCAATAGCCGATGTATTTTTCGTGCTGGGGTGTCGTTAAACATTCATTCATTCATTCATTCCTTTGAATGACTTAGTATGTGATGTTTTCTTGGAAGACAACGGAGGCTCCTCCTCTCTTCTGGGTCATCCAACTACGTTTCACTCCGCTAAACACCACCAGACGTAAAACCTTCCTTCAAACTTTTCCTAACTACCTCTTCAAAAATAAACCAACAATGGATGTTTTGGCATTGCTCTCAAAGCAGTGCCAACATTGGACTTTAACCTTCAACCAATCTGTCGAAGAGCACCATGACTGGACAATACCACGGCTGGACTTGCTGGTGGAGTGGGTAGGGGATTGGCTGCCAGTGGTAGGCGTAGTGGCTTATAGTAGGGCGTAGCCGGTTTCGGCCGTAGGGTTGTACAGAGATTATTCTGACCTCCCATTCCCTCCTCACCTCCTTTTTGATTGGTCACACCGAAGTTCTGAATGTGATTGGTGTTATTCTTAATCAAATAAATAATCTGGGCCTAACCTCCTTATCCTAACCTCCAATATATATATATATATTAAATTTAATTATAAGTTTAAAATAATAATAATAATTGTTAATAAATGTTTGAAATGCTTGTTCTAAATTATTATAGTGCGCCTTAATAATTTTTTCTCAGTGAGTACTGGAATAACTATTTTACGCTGGCGCTTTAACAATTAATAATGTCTCCTTTCCCCTTTTGAGTAAATATCAAAATTGTCCCATACAAGTAATTTCAGTCCCGAATCAGGCCACTGGCCGAGCCAGAGACCGGACCCAGGATGGACATGGCTGAAACCCTAGTGGTATAGGGGCAGTTTATAACAAAGTTCAAGCTCAAGTAATGTGGTATAATTATTTCCATTGCATCCTGAACTAGTTATGGAATAGTTTAAAGATACTTGATTTCACCCACAATGTTAAATTTACTTAGCTCTGTATTTTCTACAGCTCTTTACCCTACTGTTTTATTATCAATATAAATAATTCTTACATATACCTTTGACACTGAATATCTTACATAGTGTTCGTGTTGGGGTGTAATAACAAAACAAATAATCAATTAAGAACATTTACCATAATCACTATTAGAGCCAGTAGCAGCATGTAGGAATTCAGCTCTTTTCAAAAAGTGCCTTTCTTTCTTTCTTTTTTATTTTGTTGGTATTAACACAGGATAGTTTTCCATGCCGTGTGTTGCCTATACACTGCATTTAATGAGGGATGCTTCAGTTTTGGATCATTCGGTGTAAAAATTGTCATATTTAAAATTCAAGGTGGCGACCGTGTTAATATTGTATTTGTTTGTAGAATAAGGCTACTGGGGCTATTCTCTTCTTCTAAAGATAGAAGGAAGGAAATGTTTTATTTAACGACGCAATCAACACATTTTATTTACGGTTATAGGGCGTCGGACATATGGTTAAGGACCACACAGATATTGAGAGAGGAAACCCGCTGTCGCCACTTCATGGGCTACTCCTTTCTTCTAAAGATAAAAAGTTAATCATTGTTTTTCTGGTCTAATTGCTACACAGGTTATAGCTAATGTTTGTATGTTCGGCTATGTCAAACAGCAGAGGTGAGTTTTTCTGGTCTAATTGCTTCACAGGTTATAGCTAATGTTTGTATGTTCGGCTATGTCAAACAGCAGAGGTGAGTTTTTCTGGTCTAATTGCTTCACAGGTTATAGCTAATGTTTGTATGTTCGGCTATGTAAAACAGAAGAGGTGAGTTTTTCTGGTCTAATTGCTTCACAGGTTATAGCTAATGTTTGTATGTTCGGCTATGTCAAACAGCAGAGGTGAGTTTTTCTGGTCTAATTGCTTCACAGGTTATAGCTAATGTTTGTATGTTCGGCTATGTCAAACAGCAGAGGTGAGTTTTTCTGGTCTAATTGCTTCACAGGTTATAGCTAATGTTTGTATGTTCGGCTATGTAAAACAGAAGAGGTGAGTTTTTCTGGTCTAATTGCTTCACAGGTTATAGCTAATGTTTGTATGTTCGGCTATGTCAAACAGCAGAGGTGAGTTTTTCTGGTCTAATTGCTACACAGGTTATAGCTAATGTTTGTATGTTCGGCTATGTCAAACAGCAGAGGTGAGTTTTTCTGGTCTAATTGCTACACAGGTTATAGCTAATGTTTGTATGTTCGGCTATGTCAAACAGCAGAGGTGAGTTTTTCTGGTCTAATTGCTACACAGGTTATAGCTAATGTTTGTATGTTCGGCTATGTCAAACAGCAGAGGTGAGTTTTTCTGGTCTAATTGCTACACAGGTTATAGCTAATGTTTGTATGTTCGGCTATGTCAAACAGCAGAGGTGAGTTTTTCTGGTCTAATTGCTACACAGGTTATAGCTAATGTTTGTATGTTCGGCTATGTCAAACAGCAGAGGTGAGTTTTTCTGGTCTAATTGCTACACAGGTTATAGCTAATGTTTGTATGTTCGGCTATGTCAAACAGCAGAGGTGAGTTTTTCTGGTCTAATTGCTACACAGGTTATAGCTAATGTTTGTATGTTCGGCTATGTCAAACAGCAGAGGTGAGTTTTTCTGGTCTAATTGCTACACAGGTTATAGCTAATGTTTGTATGTTCGGCTATGTCAAACAGCAGAGGTGAGTTTTTATTTCATTTCAACTTATTTTTGTGCTTATATCCAATTAAGGTTCAAGCACGCTGTCCTGGGTACACATCTCAGCTATTTGGGCTGTCTGTCCAGGACAGTGGGTTAGTTGTTAATTGTTAGTGGCTAGTGAGAGAGAAAGAGGGTGTAGTTGTCTTACACCTACCCACTGAGTCGTTAAAACTCACTCTGGGTGGGAGCCGGTACCGGGCTGCAAACCCTGTACCTACCAGACTTATGTTTGATGGCTTAACCACGACACCCCGAGGCCGGAAGAGGTGAGTTACTTACAGCGTTCGCCCGAGGTGCCATGATTCGTGGGATTGATTATCCTCTGTTGGCACGAGTTTTTCTGTACGGTGTAAGTAACATATGTGGCGACGGCAAGTTTTCCGTTTTTCAACCAGATGTTAATTAAATATTACTTTCATTTCTTTTACTAACTGCCCATTTAAAGATACTGGTCATCGAAGAACATGTATATCACAGGAAGATATTTGGAATATGAATGATAATAATTTAATGTTTATATTTATTTATTTATTTATTTATTTGCGGGCGGGACGTAGCACAGTGGTACAGCGCTCGCGATGTGCGATCGATTTAGGATCGATTCCTATCGGTGGTCCCATTGGCCTATTTCTCGTTCCAGCCAGTGCTCCACAACTGGTGTAACGAAGGCCGTGGTATGTACTATCCTGTCTGTGCATCACGTGCTGCTAATCGAAAAGAGTAGCCCATGCAGTGGCGACATCGGGTTTCCTCTCTCACTATTTGTGTGGTCCTTCACCATATGTCCGACGCCATATAACCGTAAATAAAATATGTTGAGTGCGTCGTTAAATAAAATATTTCCTTATTTATTTATTTATTTATTTATTTAAATCTAGGTTTCTTAAATTGTATGTAAGAAATATCGAATAGTACTTTATTGACGATTAGTCTTGATTTGTAAATGGAATTGTACTTAAGGTGTGTGTAAGTTTTATTTCATTGCCCAAGTGAAGAATGATCAATAGGAGAACTCAGTTGATTGAAATGACTGTGTAGTGGGCGTATATCAACACACAGGAAATACCTTTCTAAGGATATCCTGATGCTGATCACAGCGAATAGCTTTCCGTGAGCGCATCGGCTAGAGTCTAAGTGTATTTGTCATGGAAGCTGTTGCAATACAGCTAAAAAGAAATTAGTTCCAAAGTGAATGAACGAGATTGCGAGTAAACGGAGACTATTGGTAAAGGAGTGTTTGGTTAATGATTCCCCAGCACATATTTAAAGTAAGGCTGTTTTGGTGTCTAGCATATGGTTATTTTGACACTTGGTCTAAACAAAGAGAGAACAAATCCTTGCCATTGCCGCCACATATGCTACAAGTACTCATAGACAGGAAAGTGCACAGCATAGCCTTTAGAACATGCTGCAGTTTTTACGAGAATTGTACATTCGATCGTACACGCGTTGATATGACACGAAGGCAAATATATACTTATTTTAATGGCTGCTATTCTGAGTTTATATGGATGCTAAACCTTGATTCGTATTGTATGCCCTCGTCAGGTGTTTGCTTTATTCATTAATATTTTTCTTGTAACATTTTAGAAAGGCCAAAGTGTTCTGTTAAGAGGCACTCACAGCAACATCCGATGCTTCTCTTCTACCGGCCGACATTAATTAGTGCCGTGGGACAGGTGAACTTTATTAGCGGAAGATGACTAGAAAGGCAAGTGGATCGCAAAGAGTCGTAGACATTGTGCCCTCAGCGAACGTTAAGACAGAGCTGGCGTTTTGTAGTTCAGAAGAAGGATAGGACTGAAACGAATATATCTTTTACAACACTAAAACACAGACAAAATATTTTCTATTTGAGCTCTTATTTTTCAATGAATTCAGTCCATTTCAAACTTGACCGACCATCTTCTATCCCGGATAGTCACTGGCAAAGTCGAAAGTTGTGTATGAGACAGACGTGTCAGAAAGTTGAAAAACTTAAAGCAATAAACAACTTGAACTTAAACTTGAACTTGAAACGTAAGTCCATGAGAATTCCCCTTCAATTTGTTTTGTTTTAAATCCTAAAAATTATTTTGACTTCCAAAGATAAATAAAATCATTAAAACGACTTAAACGTGAAGTAAAGTAGGAAAAAAGATCGGACAGAGCTATAATCCGGAATTTCTAATAACTTTAGAAGATCCACATATACGCTTATGACATTGATACAGTACCCTGACATCACCAGATATTGTGGAAAGATTTATTGTGTATATCAACATGACAAGGATGTTAGGACGACGATGATATATAGATAAGAAACACGTGTGAAAAGAAAATATGGACTAAACCCTGGTGTGATTTGAACAACAGGAGAGTTCAATGCCCTGACTACCGGACTACAGATCTCGCTAAAGGAGGCACTTTTTTTTCTGAAGATAGCGTGTGGTAATTTCAACAAGCCGGTCCAAGGTGAATTATTTCACAGTCACGCGACTCACCGCACTGTAGTGATTGCCAAAATGCAATTTATATAACTGATTGTTTTGTCTACACGCACTGGGCTGTTCTCCAAGATGATTGGCTTGGCCTCAGATTGCCGTCCTCGCCAGAGAGCGCTGGTGTTGTGAGTGCTACGTGACGTGGCGCTTGGTCTTGGGTATGACAAGGAAAGATCCTTGGGGAGTATCAATCTCATTTCGTGTTGATTAACCCGAGCTCCGGAACTGTCATGTCTTGCTTCTATGGCCGGCCTCAAGGCAGAATTTACCAATCGTGATGTCATCAAAAGTAAGCCGGACGAAAGAATTGTCGCACGATACCGTAAACGTTAATGGGCCTCACGCTTACGGGAAAGGGTAAACACAATGAGCCACGTCATTAAGAAACCTAGCGCTCTCCAAACTTGTGTCTGGAGAAACGATTGGTGAAATAAATTATTATAAATCTATTATGTATATATTTAACGATATGAAGCTAGTTTCTTTTAATCTTCTAATTTTGTAGGTTCATCGTTTTATGTAGATTCAATGTTCTGCGAACGTTTAGTAATTAGATGCAAGTGCTTCTTTACCGCAATGATTAAAGGGACAGCATAGATATCGAGTAAACAACTCCATCACACACACACACACACACACACGCACAGGCACGCGCACCAATGATTTTAAACGCACAGCCTAACTATAACTCAAATCAAATATGAACCTTATGTGTTGGAAAGATGCATACCCGGACCACCAACACATACTGACACTTTAAGAATGAATAAAACAAAAATAAAAAACCGTGATTATTCTTACTAACTGGGGCAGCCATTTTGTTCATTTTTTGTCGTACCCGGTACACTAGCTTAGGAGGAAGTGACGTCAGCTTCTACCAACTCCTGTATGCACAGTGTATACAAACGCAGTAATGTACGACAAGGCGCTTCGCTTTGATCAACCTGACTTGTAAAATGATTTGATAATATAATAAATTATTTAACTAAATATATTTACATTTGCATTAACAGAACGAAATGGGGTTATAGTATTTTTCTCTCTTAAAAATCCAAAGAAAAAATGCATACTATTAGGCCTATTGGTAGGCTACGCTGGATCAAAAACGACCACCCACGATATCCAAGTGATAATTTTCTTTTCTTTGGGACTACGTAATTGGTCAGTACTGTGATTTTAGATGTAAGTCTACTTAATCAAGAGTTTTATAGAATTATTTACAGTAATAAAGCATGACGGCTGACAATGTCCATTACCATTTAGGGGTGGCAGGTTATTTCCCAATACACGTGATGTTAATAATACTGGTACATAGTTTTGTGTCTAGACGGCGGTAATTAATTGCCTTGTCTGGTTACCTACCAAATATACACCTGCCAATCAGAAATCACATGTGGAGGCAACTAAACATAATATACCAATTAACTAAGAAAACACTCTGATTATCATTTCAGTAGGTAGGTTAATACATAAACAAAACATGATACAGTTATTTCGACTTGCTTTGTAGCCACTTTGACACTGTTGGTTTATTTTGTATTGACAAATAATATATACTTATTCCTGGCTGACTGGAATGAATATTATTACAGAACATTGCCATGCATGCCTGTTCCATTATCCCGCAAAAATCAGTTACGTTTGTTTCTTCAATTCTAAGACTAATTCCTGACGTGACGCCAAAGGGCGTATTCACTGGATTAAACAAAATGGCTGCGACCTTTATATATAATATCCGTCACATTTAAACGTGTTATTAATTAAATATACCAATATACTTGTTGATATTAAGCAATAATGTGACTTATATATCGTTGAATATGCCTACCAGTCCGAAAACCTTTCTTAAGCATTTATCAAAGATAATAATTCAAAATATTGTTTTTATTTGTTTATTGGCTGAATTGGCCACGGCTTAATTTAAGGTTACCACCCGAAAATAGGGCATTTGGGCAACCCAAATATAAATAAATGGACACAAATAGATAAATAGATAAATTGAGCAACAGTGTACACTGGAACCAGATATACACATGTCGAAAATATGCAAATAAATCATGAATGAAAATATAGCAAAATCCAATTCAAATAAAATCCAAATAAATAAATACATAAATAAATAAACGGTACTGTTGTTGAGCGAGAAACTGCCACATGGCGAGATCTAGCGTCACCATGCGGATCTCAGCCACCGCTAACAGAACCGCGCCGTGGCCAATTGTATATATGCCATGTCAGCCAGCGGCTACCCCCAAAACTGCAATGGACCGACTTCTCCACATGAATGACATGCATTATCGGCGGCAGTTAAAAAGCACTCCAAACTTGTGCAGTTGTTACCAGGAGAAGATAAATGAACCTGGTCGGGGAAAATAAATTAGATTTTGATGCTATAATTTCAAGGTATTTTACGTATCCATCCAAACGAATTAAGTCTGCAACCCTAATTCTGGCTTTCTCAAGTACATCAAACCTCAATTTCGTAATTAAAATCAATGACATATGTTGTCTGGGGCGTAGCCAGAGAGGAAAAAAAACGCCGAGGAAAACCCAGATCTTTAAAATAAATATCAATGACATGGGAAAAATAAAATAAATCTGGGGAAATTTCAGAAGAGGCAAGCGCCTCATCTGCCTCATGCTGGCTACGCCATTGGTTCTGTGTATTTTTCGACCACCAATAAACAATCATATAAATAATCGATCAGTTTCCTTTTGTTAATGAAATTTAAATATTCATTCTAAATATGAAGAACAAGGCACATAATGAACAGCATATTGGCAAACATTTAATATTATCAACAAATATGATTAAACTCTCATCCAGCCTAGATCGCCAGTTTATAGGCGTAAGATAGACATGTAGACCATCTAACCAAAACTGTTAACGTGCCTAAATCGAGTGAAGATTCCTGCACGTCCATCCCGATCTCGATCGCGAGATGAACATATTATATACAGACTATAATGATGTACACAAACGTGCAAGATATACACTAAGAAAAATATATAAATTAATGTATTGTACATCAGTAGTAAATGTGTAGCTTACATTTATGTAATATTTACACATGTATACACTCCATTTTCACGTGTGATGATCTGTTTTGTATTTGGTAGCTTAATCAGAAATCCACATAGTTTAATCAACTGTCGTGTTATCAATGGACAGTAGTTGATTTAATTTATATATTGATGGTTTATTGTAATGGAAATGTGTGTTTTCTAAGCTACTCTTGGGGGTGGCAGTAATCTTACATGTTACGAATCTCCACTTGATATTAGATCATGGAAGCAATACTCTATTAAATAATTTGCGTAATATATTTTCGACTGCATTGTGCAGAGATATGATTTGTTTTGGATTAAAGTATCTGCCTCATAAATACTTTAAAACTATGATGAAATGGTAATTGTTCTTTACACCATTGATATTACAGAGTTGATTTTACCATTTATGTCTATATTACATCTGCTATGAAGAAACACATTTCTCAGCACTTCTGTTAACCGTGATGCAAATGTTGAACAATAAATCCCGCACTTGACTGACCCAGCTACACAGTTGTGTGTACTTTTATTATACATTCATCAACAAGTAACGGCGTGTATTGGTTTTAATCAATATTTTACAATGCGGATATTTCGGCTTATATAAGGGGGTAAACGGACTAGTTTATAATATACTATCATGTGTGATGTGCTTCGTTTTACATCTAAGATTTGTTTACAGAACTGCATGTGTACACGTTCGTGACGATTGATTTAATGAGGCCCCACTCTTCAGTCATCATTTAATACTGTGTAGGTGTCATCTGTCTTTGATCTCATACCTATAGGAGATAGCTTTAAATTTGTAATGGGCGATTAACAACTGGCTCACGAATGGTAACTACATAATATCTCTGTTGACACTTTTTTGAAAGGCTGATACTTATCAGTGTGGACAAATAATAGATTATTACAATTAGTTGAGTTTTGGAGTTGAGTGTAACCTTGGTGGTGTAAAATGAAGCATTTCGCTAACAAATAACCAGGTGTGTATGCCGCCTGTTGAACGGAATGGTCTACTCTGTGGTTACAAGACTGTATTTTTCTAAAGAGACGGAAAATGTTATGCCACCCGATCTGAATTACATTTATAATAAAACTGTTTTCCTGATACCAATTCATAAACAGATGATTACCTGAACAGTCCAGGTATTTGTAATAACGAACTGGTTTGGAGCACAGGTACCCCCAAACAGAATCCCCTAATACAAATACAATAGTTATATATGCAATTAATGTATATTTATGTTATTGTTACTGCAGATAAATGTATATTATATTGTTATTTTTGCTCTGCCCATATTCGGGTGTTATGCAAATAAATTATTCTTATTTTTTATATAAAGATTATATAACGTTACTAAACATATCTGACGTCATTGTTTGGGGGATACTCGTGGTTTGAAACAGGTGTCAGCATTGTTAAAAGTATAACATTTCAAATACCTGCATAGAATAGTTGTAAACGTCCTATTAAATATATGTGCCCATCCCTTAAATATATGGTTTGTCTTTAAGGAACGTAGATTTAGATAAGAGTAAGTGACCATTAGTTTATGTCTGATACATATCTTATACACGGACTCTCAAATTCTCAAAAACAGGGGCTATGTGTTATATATCGTCATGTATGCCTACTCTAAGAGATATACTGTGTCGATCTGTTTTACTGTGCCCGTAGGCCTACTTTGTAGCTCTAATTACGGGTAAGAAAATTATTACCCACCTTTTTGTCACATAAGCGCCGCAAAGTAATTTACTGTTTCTTTCTTCTGTTTCATTTTTTTGTAAAACTTTAAACAACTAACTTACGCCATACCTCAATATGACGTCACTTATAACAATGTGATGTAACGTCACAATTGACAGCACACAAACCTTAATAATTTGTTATTTTAAGCCTCTGAATATGCATTTATTACAATAACTAAGTCAATAAAACAGTTTAATTGGCAAATAATTATATGTTGTTACTTTGATAACTTCATTTAATACAAAGATTAAACGTTGTTATTTATATCGTTGAATATGCCTACCAGTCCGAAAACCTTTCTTAAGCATTTATTTAAACAACTCCGTTATACACACCACACCGACACACACACACACACACACACACACACACACACACACACACACACACACACACACACACACACACACCAATGATCAATGATATCAATTAAACAATCCCATTCCTCATACACCAATAATTAAACGCACAGCATAGCTATCAATTACACAACCCATTCCTCATACACCAATAATTAAACGCACAGCATAGCTATCAATTACACAACCCATTCCTCATACACCAATAATTAAACGCACAGCATAGCTATCAATTACACAACCCCATTCCAAACACACCTATGTTTAAACGTACAGCATAGCTATCAATTACACAACCCATTCCTCATACACCAATAATTAAACGTACAGCATAGCTATCAATTACACAACCCATTCCTCATACACCAATAATTAAACGTACAGCATAGCTATCAATTACACAACCCATTCCTCATACACCAATCATTAAACGCACAGCATAGCTATCAATTACACAACCCATTCCTCATACACCAATAATTAAACGCACAGCATAGCTATCAATTACACAACCCCATTCCAAACACACAAATCATTAAACGCACAGCATAGCTATAAATTGAACAACCCCATTCCTCACACACCAATAATTAAATGCACAGCATAGCTATCCCTTGAGCTACCCCATTGCTCACCCACTAACGACTACCCGCATAGCATAGCTATCAATTGAGCTACCCCATTGCTCGCCCACTAACGACTAACCTAACAGTATAGCTATCCATTGAGCTACCCCATTGCTCACCCACTAACGACTACCCGCACAGCATAGCTATCCATTGAGCTACCCCATTGCTCACACACTAACAACTAACCGAACAGTATAGCTATCAATTGAACATCCCCATTCCTCACACACCAATGTTTAAACGCACAGCACAGCTATCCATTGAACATCCCCATTCCTCACCAATGTTTAAACGAACAGCACAGCTATCAATTACATAACCCCAATCCTCACATACCAATCATTAAACGCACAGCATTCTTATAAATTGAACAACCCCAATCCTCACACACCAATGTTTAAACGCACACCATAGCTATCAAATGAACAACTCCATTCCTCACACACCAATGTTTAAACGAACAGCATAGCTATCCATTGAACAACCCCAGTCCTCACACACCAATAATGAAACGCACAGCATAGCTATCCATTGAACAACCCCATTCCTCACACACCAATAATTAAACGCACAGCATAGCTAACAATAACACAACCCCATTCTTCACCTACTAACAACTAACCACACAGCATAGCTATTGAATACTCACCCCCACCCATTCCCTCGTCTAACATCATTCCTTAAGTATCAACAATCACAGCATAGTTAACAATTAATTAGCTCCATTCCTCACCCACCATCGATTTGAAATGCACGGCATAGCCGGCAATTACGTAAACCCATTCCTCACTCACCGTCGAATACATAAATGCACGACGACAGACTAACGCTGAAGAACATCACGTTGACGGTTAGCCAATGTAGCATCCTGCGAATAGTCATCTCTGAACCCTTCTTCATCCTCGTGTGGTCACCAGCAAAGATTTCCACGTCATCGCGGTGCTAACTTGAGACATCTCGTGTTACACGCCAGACTAGATATTAGACAGACGACAAGTAATCCACTCGAGCGGCAGACGTTGAGGGAATTTCCATATTACTTCAATTTGAATATCAAAAACTGGAAAAATAGTTCCATATAATGAATTTCGCTGTTGACTTAATGTGATGGTAATTATTTGATGATCTAATAAATTAACAGATTGATTAGAAACACGTTTTGTTGTGTTTTTTTATTTAGCGAAAGCGTTTTGAAATATTTGCGGAGTAAAGGAAAGAAAAGAAATGTTTGGTTAACGACACCTCAGCACATTTAAAAATATTTACGGAGAAAAAGTGACTGCAGCTCTAATTGGTAGTAATAATTGTCAGTATTTGTATACATGTGTACGTATGTGAATTAAATTGATATACCTTTATTTTGGGAATAGTTGCTATGCTGTGTACATAATGATGTTTAACTAGCAAACGGTACAATAGGGGGGAAAATTTTACCGTTTCTACAGAAACAGTATTTGTTATAAATACAATGTGACAGTCTATTGTCTTGCCAATAAATTAATTGTAAGATGCTACGCATTTTATAACTACTGCCTGGATTGATTGCACTGTTTTATTGGAAAATGTTAATATATCACCAGTGGATATCCATTTGCTGTACTGGAATCTATAGGACGCAGCCCAATGCCAAGGTGGTGCTGAAGAACTCACACCGGAGCACGTTCTACACGTCTGCCTGCACCCAGCTGAAATTCGACAAATCGTTTGGATGGAAGACAGCTGGCGAGGAGACGTTCTATACCAAACTCTAGGGAACCTGCCGACGACATCCGGAAGACGAACAACTTCATCACAACAGCCAGAATATTCGCAGGAAGGCCGTACAAGATAACATTGATCGCAGAAGAAGAAGAAAAACAAGAAGAAGAAGAGGAAGATGGAGATGAAGATAATGAAGAGGAAGAAGTTGATGTTGATGATGATGATGATGATGATAATGATGGTGGTGATGATGATGATGAAGAAGAAGAAGAAGAAGAAGAAGAAGAAGAAGAAGAAGAAGAAGAAGAAGAAGAAGAAGAAGAAGAAGAAGAAGATGATGATGATGATAAAGAAGAACAAGAACAATAATAAGAATAAAAGAAAAACAAGAAGAAAACGAAGACGGAAAACAACATCATGGGTAATGAAGAAGAATAAGAAGCATAATTATTGTTGGTAAACAATGGTTGACAAATACGTGCTCTGGCGGATTCGTTCACTGGGGGGCAGGAAGAGAGTTGTGCAATGCCGTTCAGCATGTACATATTTATTCCATGCAACAACATGCATATTAATCGCATGATCATTACGACATCACAACATTTTAAACATTTTACGCTTTTCCCTTTGCACGGACATTCTAAATCTGAATCAAGGCTTGAAACAAATAAAATGCATACTTACTGCAAATGGTGAAGTTAAACGATTTAATTCCGTACAACAACAATTCAACCTAAATGGCAATTATTTATTATATTTTAGATTTATTAATTATATTCCAAAATATTGGCTTTGTAGAATAAAAGGTCATAGATTAAACATGGAAATAGCTGAAAGTGATCCATTAATAACAAAAGTACTAAACACTAATGATAACAAAATTATATACAATAGCTATATTACACGTTGAATACGTGTAATATAGCTATTGTATATAATTCTTTAGAAAACATTTGTCACAAATGGTCCCAAAAACTCAACACCACGATCACCGAAATCATGTTATCACAATGCTTTGAACTTATACGAAAAACCACCATCAACACTAAGACGCAAAATTTTCAGTTCAAACTTATACACCGTATATTAACCACGAATACTTACCTCAATAAATGTGGCATACTAGCAGATAATCTATGTACTTTCTGTTCGAATGAAGCGGAATCGTTAGAACATTTATTCGTCACTTGTTATTACACAAGACAGTTGTGGGTAAACTTTAAAAATTGGTTTCAGATCAAAACAGGTACTACCTTGAATTTAGATATGTGTTATACTACTTGGAGGTCCACACTTAAGTATTTTATTAAATCATTTAATTTTAATAGTGAAACGGTACATTTATAGTTGTAAATATACAAATCATTCTCTAAATTTTATTGAAGTTGTAAATATAATGAAGTATCACAGAAATATTGAAAGATTCATATTGTCAGAAAAAGAAGACCAGTTCACAAGTAAATGGTCAAATTTACAACTTTAGTAATTTAAAGGCGTTATTTCTCTATTTCTCTTGTTATTGTTTTCAAACCCATTGTACTTACAAATAACACAAGTTCTAGTATACGTATCTTACACCCTTGAAACATCCATCATTTGGATAGAAACTATTCATTCGTCATGTTTATCCTTCCTCTCCATTTTTCTGTCACCCTATCATAAGTCTTAATTTTTCTTTTTAATTTTAGTTTTTGCTCTTCCTCTTCTTCGTTAAAAACGTGTTGTCCTTACTACATTAGACACCCACGTAAAACAGTTAAAAACGTGTTGTCCTTACTACATTAGACACCCACGTAAAACAGTTAAAACAACAACAACAAAACCTTTTGGTTGTCGATAAAGCTTTCTTTATGTTCTTTTTTCCCCTTCCTCTCGGTCCCCCCCCCCCCCCCCCCCCCCCCCCCCCCCCCCTCCAATGCAAGCTCATTTCACCTATCATTCTTGACCCTCAGATCATTTTAAAATGCGTATGTATGTATGTATGTATGTATATGTATATGAATACGGTTGGGCAGTATATGGTAAGAAATGTAATGAATATAACTCCCATATATATCACATATTGTTTATGTACATAATATGAAATATAAAACCTTTACCGTACCGTGATACAGGTACACATAATCATGTTATAATTTTATTATTGTTGTATATTGTAAGACGATGATTCAAGGCACTCCAACCTTGACATTGCCAGTGATCTGGGGGTAATAAAGGTTTAGAAAAAAAACAACTTTTTAATTTATTATTATTATGTTATTTATTTATTTATTTATTTATTTATTTTGGAAAGGAGTTGTCTGTATTTCTAATTGTTTTGTAATTTAATAAAAATTCACAAATTCAAAAAAAAAAAAAAAAAAAAAAAAAAACATCTGGACAGGGATGTTTACATTACTGATTTGTAAATCATTAAACGTAATTCGTCATTGATTTAGTATTTGAAAATTGGCTTTTGCATTGGAACGAAAATACAATTCTCCTTATAATGTTGACTTTAATATTATTTTCAGAGAGAGAGAGAGAGAGAGAGAGAGAGAGAGAGAGAGAGAGAGAGAGAGAGAGAGAGAGAGAGAGAGAGAGAGAGCAGATTGGGGCGGGGGGGGGGGGGGGACTCTAGCTTCCCCAATAATTCTGAATCAAAATATTATTGGTAGTAAATCTTAAGGCAGAGGTGAATTTTACTTGTAGAATGTAGGAAATTACATTTCAATACATCTAGTTTTCAAACGTTTACGGGGGATACGAGGGAGCATACTCCCGAACCCCCTAGAAACTTTGAGTTGCGCCCTCGATTTCAGTCAGTCCCGATGTCTACTTGCTTGCCGTGTTTGCTATGTGTTGATAGAAATCGAAACAAAGCAACGAATTACACATTTTACTGAGAGAGGCAGACAGACATACATACATTTATAAACAAAGTGAGGAACAGTGAGTGATAGACAATAATATACCCAGTCAAAGAGTCGCAGAAATAGACATATAAATAACGGCAACATTTGAGCTTAATTACCACATACAAAGTTAGTACAAATTAAAGGGACACACCCTAGTTACGTTTATTTGTTAACCATTACGGCGTTGTTTTTCGCTATTAAACCCCATTTTTCACAAATAAAATTGCACTTTACTTACATTTTATTATTTAAAATACACATTTCCATTCACCTGAAGTGCTTTTTGGTAATCCTGATGTTTGTAAAACCACGAAATGCATTTTTTGAATTTTTTCACAAAACGTGTTGTCGAGAAAAAACCGTTAAGCAAGCGAGGTCCAATCTATTTTCAGAGGGAATATTTCCATTTCAATGTCACAGACGTTGGTATATCACGTGACCGTTATCATTTTGGTTCGGTGTGTTTTCTCGCGCACGGCTCGCGCAATAAACATCCGATTTGTTGTTGTTAATTTGTGAGATTTTTCTTCACAGTTCGTGAACATTTTCAGTAACAATAAAGTTCAGACAAGTAAGTGTCTCAATACAAAACGTTACAAACCCTTAAACAAATAATTTTGCTAAGTCTTACGATATCTGGAGAGGGGATATAGAGGCACTGATTTTCCGTTTCAGATTTTTCCCTTTTCCGTTTCATAATGTTACAAATTCCGGGTTTTTTCCGTTTCAGTATTAAACAAATTCTGTTTTTGTTTCACACACACACACACACACACACACAAACACACACACACACACACACACACACACACACACACACACACACACACACACACACACACACACACCGCGCAATTAATTGCTGGTGTAAAATAAATATGCAATGAGGTAAAACATGTCAGTAGTTTGTATTTATTTTTGGTTTAAATTTAAACACGAATACGCCACGACACAGACTTCGGACATTTTCGGTTTTCTTTACGATATGATCGGGAAAATAATTACAAACGATCACACTATAAACCACTTCCCTTGTATAATTTATTTTGAACAAAGCCTGGCATACAATATGCAATTACTGCATTCCTTTGTGAGATCGGAAATATGGCAATGCCGCAAATGTTAAAAATTAATAAGCAAACATAACATATCTTTCACTTGAGTAAATATCGGACAATTTTAGCTCACAATGTTCGGTTTATCCCGTTAAATCGCCGGGAATAAGCGAAGAAAACACGACTGGTAAAACGTCTAGATACTCTACATTTGGCGTAACATACAAAGGTACTAGTGTCGTAGCGTAGCACAGGCAGATGTCGGTGTCCATAGTTTCTAGTTCGAAAAATAATTTTTAATTAATCAAATGCGTTATTTAAAATTAAATAATGTTTTGGAAAAAAATCGGGAATTCAGTTTGAGATAGGTATTTCCGCGATTCAGTCCGCGATTCCGGAAAATCAGTGCCTCTAGGGATAAGACCAGGACAGAACAGTTGGAACATGTCCAGGAGACGTGAAACGAACGCACCCCAAAGTCTGTGAAATTTGTCGTGACGTAGGCATTGTTGTGCTTCGAGCGACATCTACCGGTGACATCAGAATACTAACTTTCAAAATTATTTCAAGCAATTGGGACATGGGGATTCCCATGGTATTTATCGATATAAAACTTGCTTTTTCACTCCATTTGATAAAAACTTGATCTAAGTATGTTACAGGTTTGTAGATTAACCAAATTATAATTTATTTTCGCTGCATGGAACTAGGGTGTGCGGCTTTAACAGTTACCAGTTTAATTAATTAATAAGCACGCCGCACCCACTTGTTGGGTAATATTCCCGGACCTTACCAGTGCGACCTCGGACCTGTTGGATGCGTTGCGAGAGAGTGAACCATGAGATAACGTTAGATATCAACAGTGTAAATGTTTAATTAGTAAACAGCGTTAATCCCAGACACCCCACACGACCGTGGCGCTCGAGTTATTCATTATTAAACACATCGCCCGCCATTAGGCCGCTAGGCGTCGTGCCTAACTACCAATCACCGGTCACATGACCGCCGACTACGTAATAAGTAAACACGGAACTAACATTGGAAGCGTGATTAGGGGACATTACAGGTTCAAGTACGTCTCTCTTGGGCACCGGTTCTGACCTCACCGGAGACTTCTGGCCAGAGCAAACGGATGATTCGTTCTGCTACATGTGTAACAATCGAAGCGGTTTTAAACATCGCCTTAAGGTTGTACTATACCAAATAAAATCCCATATGCGACAATGTTAACGTTGTTGTTTAAAAACACTCTATGCAAGATATCAACCAAACTATGACTCATAAATATCAGTACTACAACCCCTACCTCAAAGTATTAACTGACGAGAATGGTACCTTTTATTGGCTCATTTTCGAGATAACCGGATGTTTTTACAATACCTCTACTTTCGCACAAAAGTTTAGTACTTTGTTTTAAAAGTACCCCATACATGTTTCAAGCACAAGTCTACTTGACACAGTGGTACTAAATGAAATAAAATTTCACACATTTTTGGTCCAGATGAAAGTAATATTTTCTTTACAACAAACAGTCACATTTATCACCAATGGCTGGACTTGTTTTATTAACTGTCTTATCAAACGTTAGGTGCACCACGAACTTTGACCCAGCCGGATGTTATTTGGTTTAGTACTACCTTAAAGTATTAAAAAGTTTCAATAATAGATGGAATTTATTAAATATTTAAGGAATAATAGAGTAGCATTAGAATAGGAGGTTACTTAACAAAAGTGGCCATTTGAACAGGCTTCACAGCTTTTAATATGTGTTTTTTTGTGCTTATATTAAAACATGCTGTCTTGGTCACATGATAACCAGCCTCGGTGGCGTCGTGGCAGGCCATCGGTCTACAGGCTGGTAGGTACTGGGTTCGGATACCAGTCGAGGCATGGGATTTTTAATCGAGATACCGACTCCAAACCCTGAATGAGTGCTCCGCAAGGCTCAATGGGTAGGTGTAAACCACTTGCACCGACCAGTGATCCATAACTGGTTCAACAAAGGCCATGGTTTGTGCTATCCTGCCTGTGGGAAGCGCAAATAAAAGATCCCTTGCTGCCTGTCGTAAAAAGAGTAGCCTATGTGGCGACAGCGGGTTTCCTCTAAAAACAGTATCAGAATGACAATATGTTTGACGTCCAATAGCCGATGATAAGATAAAAAATCAATGTGCTCTAGCGGCGTCGTTAAATAAAACAAACTTTACTTTACTTTACTTTTGGTCACATGATTAAAAGAAAATTGTTTTTGGCCTCTTCTTGTTCTTCCTTTTCTCTTTTGTTTTAGTTTTTCAGATGGTTTTTTTTTTTTTTTTTTTTTTTTACTATGTGACCACACATTTATAGACCAGCGCGTTCTGTAGAGTAAATTTCGGTCTATTTTGCGCTGTTTTGTTTCAAATGTATTCTTCCGGTTTAATTCGTGTACATCACAGACTTTTCTTGATTAAATCCAATAATCCTTTGTTCCTTCATTCGGCTAAAATCAGATTCATTTTTGTTGTAACTTTTTTGTTTTGCTTCAGTGGCTTCTTCCTCATTTAATGCGAGTGTTTCATATAATCTGTACAGAAGTGGGGGTCATGATATAAACGGTGGAGGAGATTTATCTTTCCAGGATGAGATCTCTTCTGTCAGGACTGTGGATCCTCCGCTCCACTGACCGTCCACGGAGGAAAATACCAGTACAGACGAAAATCGGTTTCTTTCCTAAATGAAATAAACGTCGAGAAATCTGGGCAGTCGTTTGCGAAAATAAATCAAATATTGATTTACCATCCGACATAAATTTAATTCTATCTTCTATAACTCGGCGTCTTCGCAGTTTCTGCTAAATTGGACTAATTTGATGATTCACGAGGCCAATTTCAGCTCCATCCTGACTTAAAGTTTGCCTCTGGAATCAGTTTTACAATATTGATTTCACCATCGAATAGTTTTTACATGTTTCACAAAGAAATCAATGAACGAACTTGCGCCGACGTAGAGAGAAGTGTCAAAATCTTTTCATTTCCATTTGGGTTCTGAATTTCAAATTGGTTATCTTTGTCGGTCTACATGCCATGAAATTGTATTTTCTTGTTGGAGGGAAAAGCGAACCGACAATTATCGTCTCCAAATGAGAGAACGATCGGTTTGTTTTGCTAAACGGGCACCGTATCTTGGTTTCTGCGATTTATATACAGATGCGTCTGATTGTTTGGGTAGTGACCTTTTCTCCCCGATAGCCATTGATGACACTGATATCATTGTTTGCATTGTTTTCCATATTACACGCATTTGAATTTAAAAGTCTTGTTTTATGATATTAAGTGTTATGGGATATTATTGATTTTTAAATGTGGATGTAGTCAACTTTCAGACTTTAAAGTTTGTTTGTTTTGTTTAACGACAGCACTAGAGGACAATGATATAATTTATCATCGGCTATTGGATGTCAAACATTTCGTAATGACTTGTAGTCATCAGAGGACACCCGATACATTTTTCCTAATGCAGCAAGGAATCTTTTATATGCACTTTCCCCACAAAACAGGAAAGCACAAACCACGAGTTGTGGTGCACTGTTTGTTAAGATAAAAATAAAAAAAACCCAATCAGCTGAATGAATCCACCGAGATAATTCGATCCTGTGACGCAAGCATCTCAGGCGAGCGCTCAACCCATTGAGCTAAATCCCGCCCCCGACAGATTCAAATAATATGTGACCCCAGATCAATTGATTTGAAACTGTTATGGACCACAGCGCTGGAAATCACTAGGAAATAATGTTATTTTTTCTATAGTACATTTATAACAAGAAATGTTAATTGAATCGACTTGAGCAAAAGTTATATTTCAGTTTGTTTTAATAGCTAAAACTTCAACTGGAGCTATATGTTGTTGTTTTTTTTGTTTTTTTTACAGCACTTTAAAATTAGGGCTTCAAAACTATCTTAGATTCACCAAGATACGGGGTAGAGATAACAAATTTACGGTTTCGGTCACTTGTATTCTTTTTATGTCTATGAAAATTGGCAAGAAGTTACAAAAATAATTACCCTTTACTGTAGTCTATGGAAAGATATGATGTGATGATGTTATCATGATCAAATCCAAGAGGGCTGCCATTCTGGCGGGAAAAAATAAAATATTGTTTGGTGGTCAGCTCAAGTCATTCTAACTCATCAAAAGGAACTGAAACTAATTGAAACGAAGTTTTATGTATCTCTATTACAGATGCTAATGATTTGGTCTGAATGTGTTAGATAATTAGATCTATCGTGACATGGGTTCGAATCCTGAAGACGACAATAAACGTTCATAATAATTGTATTCAACCTTTCCATTCACCAATTATAAAGGACTAACACATATTATTTTATAATAATGAAAACTGGTAGACTGTTACATAAGTGAGTACCCTTTACTGGAGTCTATGGTTAAATTTGATATGATAAAACAATCATGATAAAATCCAAGATGCCCGTATTTTGACGGGGAAAATGTCGATATTGTTTTCTATTTATTCTAACTCATCAAAAACATTTGAAACTGCTTCTAATGTGCACACCAATTATAAAAGTCTAATATATATATATATTATGATAATAAGGTTGCCAAAAAATTTCACAAATTATTACTAAAATACATTGCCAATTTGATGTAGTTATGTTATCATGATAAAATTCATGATGGCGTCCATAACATCGAAAATTTTGTTTTCTAGTTATCCTATGTCATTATTTCTCATGTTAAACATTTGAAATTGGTTTGTAATGTAATTTCATTTAGCTGTCATGTAAATCCATACTATTTGATCTGAATTTATTTTTAAAACATCTCCAGGGGGAGGGGTTGGTTTGAATCTTGAAGAGGACAATTTGTTTTGATATGAATTATTTTCAACCTTCTCATCCACCCAATTATTCAGCAATGGTGGCAACAGTTTTAATAATATCACTCAGTGGCAATCTCTAGAACTGAAGTTTCTGCAGATTTAATTCTTTGGATTAATAAGTCAACAGGTTTGTACGAGATTGTTCGAGATTTGAGCTTTTCAGTGCATCCAGTGGATTTGAAATTCTATAGTGTTTTGTCCATGTCTGTCATTACTAATTCAAGTTCAAATCAACCATTTTGCAAAGCTTGTAAACTTGGACCAATCTGTTCATTGTCCAATTTCATCCTCTGCATAGTCTGTGTACCTCATATACTGTTAGAGACATCGTTTGCGAGTCCAAGATATCTGACTGCACAATCAGTGTCTGGTACTTGTGAAAGCGAATTGTCATTGAAGTCATTCCACTGGAATTGAATAAGGCTATACAAAGTCTTTTGATAGTGTCTTGCGTATCGGACGATTAAAATATGTCAGCTGCTGTTTCCTGACTTGAGCAATAGTTTTCATCAGCTTACGTTTGCTACGTCCAAATGTAGACAATGTCATGTCAAATCGATGAATAGAAAGCGTGTTTACCTTAAGTTCAAATGACCAGGTTAACCTTTGAGGCACATCTTTTATAAATGAATTTAATAGGAGCCCACTAGTTGTTCCGTTCTTCATGTGATAATCTTAATGACACATATGTTCCTTTTATGTTCCTTTTATCATAGTTCCAGTGAGTCAGAAACAATAGAAAGATGCGGATGGCATGCCATTTACAGTTAATGAACAGTTTGCCGACATAACCTAGTACAGTAGATACAAACAGAATATCAGCATATCTTTGTGTTTCAAGTAGCGAATGACCACAGCACTGAAAGTAACTTTAATTGTGATGTTAGTAAATAATGCTTTCTGATCTTTGTTTAGGCAAATAGACCAATTCCCTTATTTGATGATGACTAGAAACTGGTCTGATTGCTTCACTCATGTTTGTGATCCTTAGTTGAAAACTAAGGATTTCCATGAAATATAAAAGTACACGGGCCAACGTACTGTTTAAAGTTAAATAAATACTGCTTGAAGATCTGCAATGCGCATTTGATTTCCGAATGGACTAGCATGTACCAGAAGTAGTATAAAAACTACAGCATTAAGGGATCTGTTGAAACGTGTTTTAAGTCATCAACCAATAAACCGAAACAATGAATATGTATTCCATTCAGTTATTGTTAGACCATCTCCGATTAAAACTGACGAGAGCTTCCAGAACAGTACTTTCAGTGGGAAATGTACATACGTTTTGCATGTGCTGCATTGGTATGCTCACGAAGCATATACAAGTGAATGATCGTGTATTAGAATAAGAAAAATCATATTCGTATACATATAGAGCCTCTACCTCATTGGGCTTGCCAAGAACTAGCAAATGATTGGAAATTGGAAACATGATACAATGAGCACATTTGTTCATACATGTCATTGGAGGAACAAGGTATGAAGTACTGGAGCCTTCAACATTTCACACAATGAATGATGTCATCAATGCTAGACCCAATTGTCAGAGAGTTAACAAATTATAGGAAGCTTAAGACATTCCAAGTATATTTGTATTTTCTTGTCTGTTTTAGGACGAAAATTGTAAAGTGCTGACTCTGATGACAGTTCGTGTTTATAGGTACCAAACATTGATTGCACTGTTAAATTTTTTAGACCAACAGCGAATGACATCAATGGTACCCACCAAGAATTGCAACAGTTTCTGACTATTTATGTAAACTAGTAAGTGGATTAAACTGGACACTGTGCATTTGGAAGTGTGAATATGGAGTACTGCCCGCCTCCACAAAACTCTGAAGATAATCCATTGGCCCCTAATTTAAAATCAAATTATTATACAACTTCTCACTCCCCTGTCCCAAGTTGTAGCCTATGTAATTACCTCCTGAAATTCATAACAAATTAGGAACTGTAATGAAGATAAATAAAAGTTAATTTCAAACAGTTTCAAACGTTCAGATGAATTACAATGTTGTGAGCTAATTAGTAAAAACATGTTCTTTTCATTTTTCGGCCACGAAAGGCCGCCATCTTGGATTTGGTCTTAATGGTGTTATAACAAATATACCCATAGATATCAATAAAGAGTAAATACTGTAACTGTTTTCCAATTTCCTTTGTCAAAGAATGACCACAAGAGACTAACTAAAAAAATAAAATAAAACGTGTTAACACTTTATAATTGGTGCACGAAGATCGAAAGAAATTAATGTGAAATTAAATTTACATCTTCAGGATTTGAACTTATGTCACTGCACGTCTAATTACCCTAGAAAATCAGACCACCTTGTTAGGATCTGTAACAAATAAATAAAAATCCATTACAGGCAGTTTCAAATGCTTATAATAAGTTAGAATAACTAGGAAACAATATTGTTGTTTCCCCCCCCCCCCCCCCAACATGGCCGCCATCTTTGATTTGATAATGATTGTGTTATCATTTCAAATTCAATCTAGCCCAATCTGATTAAAATTAGCTCTACCGGGTCTACCACTAGATCTAACAGCATTGCGTGGACTACCATGTCCAGGTGACATCTCAAAAACAGTGGGGAAAATGCAGGAATAAACTCTGGATTGTATACTAGTATAAACAGATTTTATGATTATACCATTACGGCTTTTTTTTGTCTTGAAACTAATTTTGTATAAAATTTTATATTGCAATTAGTTTCCGGCATACTTTGTAATTCATCCGAATCATTTCGTATATCCTCTGCAATATCCCGAATGTTTTCAAATTTGGCATGATTTTTGCAAGTAAGGTTTTGATTGGTCGAATAAAAGGTCAACTAGACATGAGCTGCAACGGGCTGCTGTTAGATCCACATGTAATAGTGGTGCTAATTTTAATTAGATTGAATCTAGCCCACCTGTCCTTTAGAAGTATAAAGAGTCGACCTTAGGTATACTTTGACTCAACGACATTCGATGGTGTGCGTATTTATTCATCGGTCTTAAGGCCGATATGTACTGGGTTCTCTAATACCAATGCTCACTCAGAGTGAGTTTGACGGCCTTAAGTTAAACTGATAGAACATAAAGAGAGCATACGTGCATAAGTCAGCTCCTTAAGTAAAAAATACTTTTAGTACTTAAGCATGATTAACGAATTGTATACACATTGTTGATAGGTTAAAACAATTCAATAATGATACCATTTTGTAATAATGTATCCCAACACTCGTTATAAATAAATTAAAGCCAATGCAGTTGTTACATGTTAAAGACTTTAACAACACCATGTAGATATACTGACAGAGAGAAACAAGGGACCACTCCAACACTAACAACCGGCCTCGACGGTGTAGTGGTTAAACCATCAGACGTAGGGTTGTTAGGTACTGGGTTCGCAACCACCTAGAGCGAATTTCATGACTCAATGTGTAGGTGTAAAACCACTACACCCACTTCTCTCTCACTAACAACTAACCCTCTGTCCTGGACAGGCAGTCCAGATAGCTGAAGTGTGTGCCCGGGGCAGCGTGCTTGAACTTTAATTGGATATGAGCACGAAAATAAGTATAAATGAATAAATGAAACACGAACGACAAAGTTACTGGAACCAAAACCCTCATCCATAGTGTCATGAAGTTAAAGTTTGTTTTGTTTAACGACACCACTAGAGTACATCGGCTATTGGATGTCACATATGTGGTAATTTTGCCAGGAAACCCGCTACATTCTTCTACTAGCAGCAGGGGGTCTTTTATAACAATCTGAATCTACTGGGTCTATCAGTAGATCTAACAGCATTGCATGGACTCCCATGTCCAGGTGACATTTCATCTATAAATAACAATTTAAATATCGACCAATTACACTTCGCCTTTTATAGCGTTATTCGGGAGCATACACATTCTAAAAATATCGGGCGAGACTATTTATGCAATAGGCGAACTTGTTGGTCTATTTCAACATTGCAAAAAAAGTGGGGAAAGTAGAGTAATAAACTCTGGATTGTATAATAGTATAAACAGATTTTATGGCTATACCATCACGTTTTTTTTCGTCTTTTCGAAATTATATAAATTTTTATATTGCAATTAGTTTCCGGCATGCTTCTTAATTCACCCGAATCATTTCGTATAACCTCGGCATAATCCCGAATGTTTTCAAATTCTTTTCAAATCAGTGGCATGATTTTGCAAATAAGGTTTTGCTTGGTCGAATGAAAAGGTCAACTGGACATGAGCTCGAACGGTTGCTGTTTGATCCACATGTAATAGTGGAGCTAATTTTAATTAGATTGGCGCTATCCTGTTTTTGGGATGGTGCCTATAAAATATCCCTTGCTACTAATGGAAACAATGTAGCAGGTTTCCTCTCCAAGACTATATGTCAAAATTAACAAATGTTTGACATCCAATAGCCGATGATTAATAAATCAATGTGATCTAGTGGTGTCGTTGAACAAAACAAACTTTTTCTCTCAGTATGTGATTAGCTGTCACAAATATAGTTCATGTCAGGGGGGGTAGGGGCGTAAAATTGCAGTTCCGATATTATTAAACACGACTCGTAATCCCAAGCACTAATAAAATTAACTTGACCAAATACCGTTCGTCTTGCGCCTTCTCCTAAGTCTGCGTCTGGTTAGTAGTAGAATAATTTTTACTAAAACCAAGAACAAATAAAATGTTTGTTACACCACTAGAGGACATTGATTTATTAATCATCGGATATTGGATGTCAAACATTTGGTAATTTTGACATAATTTTAGAGAGGAAACCCGCTACATTCTTCCATTAGTGGCAAGGGATCTTTTATATGCACCATCCGACAGACAGGATAGCACATACCACGGCCTTTGATATACCAGTCGTGCTGCAATGGCTGGAACGAGAAATAGCCCAAATGGACCCACGGGCGGGGCTCTATCCCAGACCGACCACACATCAAGCGGACTCTTTACCACTGGGCAACATCCCGCCCTTAAACTCAAGAAAGAAAGAAAGACAGACATTCAACGCTTTTGTATTTACTGTAATATGGTATCGGATATATGATTAAGGCCAAACAGATAATGGAAGAGGAAATTCGGCTCCGCTATACCATTGGCTACGCTTTTTGACTAGCAACAAGGGATCTTTTATATGTACCGTTCAACAGACATGATAGAACGTACCACAATCTTTGTTGCATTAGTTGTGTTATTGTATTAATGCATATTTGAGGTGTTGTAATTCTCTTGATTCTAGGAAAGAAGGTAGTTCGATTATTCAAGACATAAGTGGATTGTTCAAGATATTTGCTGAATCTTAACTCTATGGTTGTAGAGGTGTTGTAGTTCTTTTGATTCTAGAAAAGAAGGTAGTTCGATTATTCAAGACATAAGTGGATTGTTCAAGATATTTGCTGAATCTTAACTCTATGGTTGTAGAGGTGTTGTAGTTCTTTTGATTCTAGAAAAGAAGGTAGTTCGATTATTCAAGACATAAGTGGATTGTTCAAGATATTTGCTGAATCTTAACTCTATGGTTGTAGAGGTGTTGTAATTCTCTTGATTCTAGGAAAGAAGGTAGTTCGATTATTCAAGACATAAGTGGATTGTTCAAGATATTTGCTGAATCTTAACTCTATGGTTGTAGAGGTGTTGTAGTTCTTTTGATTCTAGAAAAGAAGGTAGTTCGATTATTCAAGACATAAGTGGATTGTTCAAGATATTTGCTGAATCTTAACTCTATGGTTGTAGAGGTGTTGTAGTTCTTTTGATTCTAGAAAAGAAGGTAGTTCGATTATTCAAGACATAAGTGGATTGTTCAAGATATTTGCTGAATCTTAACTCTATGGTTGTAGAGGTGTTGTAGTTCTTTTGATTCTAGAAAAGAAGGTAGTTCGATTATTCAAGACATAAGTGGATTGTTCAAGATATTTGCTGAATCTTAACTCTATGGTTGTAGAGGTGTTGTAGTTCTTTTGATTCTAGAAAAGAAGGTAGTTCGATTATTCAAGACATAAGTGGATTGTTCAAGATATTTGCTGAATCTAACCACACGGTTATAAGTTAGGGGTGAGTGAGGTTTCCTCTTACGACAACTTTATAGAGTGATAATGCATGTACCACCTACTTGAAGCTATTGTTTACTAAGTGAAATATAAACACGCCTCAAGTAATTCATGATGCCAACTACTGTCTGTCAGAATGTGCCGTTCTGGCAGTAATGATTGGAATTCATCTGTCTCTGTATACTAATCTATGGATTGTTTCTGTAACATACTACTAGCTATATACCCAACTTTATTCTATGACGAAACTTATATGTTCACTATACATCAATGATTTGTGTTTACGTACCTTCATCTGGGCTGAGACGAGTGATAGCCCAATGGTATAGCGCTCGCTTGATTTACGGACGGTCTAGGATCGATCCCCGTCGGTGGGCCCATTGTGTTATTGCTCGTTCCAGCCAGTGCATCACGACTGGTATATCAAATGCCATGGTATGTGCTATCCTGTCTGTGGGGCGTTGCATATGAAAGATCCCTTGCTATTAATGGAAAAATGTAGCGGGTTTCCTCTCTAAAACTATATGTCAGAATAACCAAATGTCTGACGTACAATAACCGATGATTAATATATCTCTATAATGTGCTCTAGTGGCAGCGGGTTTCCTCTCGCATTATCTGCGTGGTCCTTAACCATGTATCCGATGCTATATAACCGTAACTAAAATTTGTTGAGTGCGTTGTTAAATAAAATATTCCTTCCTTCATTTATTAACTATTATAAACTGATATAATACTGATAAACTGTAAACAGTAAAGCAATGAGGAACTCGAATATTGCCACTGAATGTTTTCATCCATTATAAAAGAGCAATGGAAATCCACGACTGGAATCAATATTTTACTGTTGTTTTTATCAACACATTGTAGTTTACATTCACAATTCTCTCTTTATTTTCTGTTGTTATCATACATATTACGTTTCCTTTCTTTGCGTTCCAGTATTTTATTTTCAACAAGTTAAAATGGCTGTCAAACAATGGCTTACGATTACGGAGACTACAGTAGTTCCTTTGTTGGTGTGTTGCGATGTGTGGCCCGATGTTTCTATTGAATTTTATACGTAATGTTACGAACTGAAACAAGAAGGAGTCAATGAGTAAGCGCGTGGGTAGAATCAAATGGATGACATTTATTTAAGTTCAGTGCAAAGCTGTATCGAGTTGACTTTTGTTTTATTCACGTGGATTCTTACTGACTGTCGTCACCGTGGATTGTTACTGACTGTCGTCACCGTGGATTCTTACTGACTGTCGTCACCGTGGATTCTTTCTGACTGTCGTCACCGTGGATTCTTTCTGACTGTCGTCACCGTGGATTCTTACTGACTGTCGTCACCGTGGATTCTCGTTGTGCCAATTCTGACTGGATGTTAAAGGGTTTGTTGTTGTTCTTTAACGACACCACTTAGTCTAGAGCACATTGATTTATTAATAATCGGATATCGGATGTTCAATATTTGAAAATTTTGACATGTGGTCTTATAGTCCGTCCTATCATACATTTTTTGGGGGGGGTTTTTCTTTTTTTAAATGATTTCAGTTGATTTGAGGTAAGAAAAAACGTAAAAGTGTTTTGAAATTAACAAAAAAATATGTATATTTTTGTGTGCAATTTATAAAACAATCAGCTTAGAAATAAACAATTTATAGTAAATTCCATAGTATGAAAAAAGGCGTCCTCAGTGGGAAGGCCTATAGATAGGAAACCCGCTACATTAGTAGCAAGGGATTACCAGTCGTGGCGCACTGGCTACAACGAGATATAGTCCAATAGGCTCACCGACGTGGATAGGAAACCCGCTACATTAGTAGCAAGGGATTACCAGTCGTGGCGCATTGGCTACAACGAGATATAGTCCAATAGGCTCACCGACGTGGATAGGAAACCAGCTACATTAGTAGCAAGGGATTACCAGTCGTGGCGCACTGGCTACAACGAGATATAGTCCAATAGGCTCACCGACGTGGATAGGAAACCCGCTACATTAGTAACAAGGGATTACCAGTCGTGGCGCACTGGCTACAATGAGACATAGTCCAATAGGCTCACCGACGTGGATAGGAAACCCGCTACATTAGTAGCAAGGGATTACCAGTCGTGGCGCACTGGCTACAACGAGATATAGTCCAATAGGCTCACCGACGTGGATCGAACCTAGGCCGACCGCGCATCAGGCTGATGCCCTCAGTTTTGATTGATAATGTTATTGATTTTTTTTTATTTTAAAGAACAACGTTTGAAATTCAAACCTGTGAATCTATTATATTGTGTAATAAATAAAATAAAATAATTCAGCATTTCACATTTCCCCACTGAATCACGTTTCATAAAAATTAAAACGTGTTTGCACCCCCCCCCCCCCCCCCCCCCCCCCACACACACACCTATCTGTAAAACCATTATTGTAATAAATAATTTAGAATTATTTACATTTAACATTAAATACAGAATAAATTTTCATAAAATGCGTTTACTATTCCACCCCCATCTACCTGTAAACCATTATTGTTATAAATAAAACAAAATAAATCAGCATTATTTGCATTTAACATACTCGTACAAAATCACTGTTCATAAATAAAAAAATGAAGTCACCACCTCAACCCCTACCTGTGAATCTATTATTGTTATAAATAAAACAAAATAATTCAGCATTATTGGCATTTAACATTTTCGTACAAAATTACCTTTCATAAAAATGAATATGCATTTACCACCCACTCCCACCTACTAAAATACCACACAGAACAAATTTAATACCTGTATCTATTTAAAGCGAATTATATCTGTAAAAATGACAGGTGGGATTACATTTATCTTAATGTTTCCGTCACTGATATATAAAACTAGTTGGTAACAAATGATGAGCTTCGTACGTAAAAATCGATGACAGATATGTTTACCATATCCCGTCGAGCGGTTACATAATCGTTAAGCACGTTGGCGCTGACATTAAGGTAATCGCCGGAGTTGTGTTCACGTGCTCGGGTGAGAGGTATCATACTAAAACATATATAACGCTCTATCTCCCAGCATCGCGTCGTCCCTCCGGGGAGGCCATGCAATATTGTGTCGTGTTAGTCTATTGGTTTTTTAGCGTTGTGTTGTGCAATAATAATATATTATACTGATATGTTGTGAGCATTTTCGTTATGCCAGTGGCTGTGGCGGTAGTCATACATGATCACAAGCGTAGGAAGGTGCCAAAAAGTGTGTGTGTGTGGGGGGGGGGGGGGGCGCCACACACACATGCTATATATATATATATATATATATATATATATATATATATATATATATATATATATATATATATATATGTAATAAAAACATGGGGGATAAATAAAAAATAAAAATCGCTGCTCTCCCACCCCACCCCCGCTTTCTACGCCAGTTATGAACATATCTACCTTGAAATTATTGGGCTGGGAGGGGCGGGGGTCAATATTATATTGTTTTGTGTTGTCATATTGTTGTTTGCGTTGTGTTCTGGAATGCTGATATTATACTGATATGTTGCGAGCATATTCGTCATGCCAGTGACTGTGGCGGCAGTCATACGTGATCATATATAGCTTAAATAATTGGGCGTGGAGGTGGGGGTCAATATTATATTGTTTTGTGTTGTCGTGTTGGTTTTTTGCGTTGTGTTCTGGTATACTGATATTATACTGATATGTTGCGACTATTTTCGCTATGCCAGTGGCAGTGGCGGTAGTCATACAGGATTATATCTTGCTTAAAATAATTGGGGGGAGGGGGACAATATTATATTGTTTCGTGTTATGTTTGTTGCGTTGTGTTGCGATCATTGTTCTTATTCCAGTGACAATTGCGGCAGTTATTCAGGATCATATATAGATTTGAATAGTTGGGGGAGGGTGGGGGAGTAGCGTGAGGGACGCAGTATAAAACCCCCCACGAAAAGAACTTTGCACAAGTATACAAAAATAGCTTTGTAAATTAAAAAGGTATTTTTCAAAATGTTCGAGGGAGTGTATTATGCGCCCTCTAGATACGACCCTGCGGTTGGATTTGTAGTCGTGGTGGAGTTCATGATTGGCCATGATCGAAGCCGTTGTCATGGTTGTATTGTTCGTCGTTGACATGCGTGGTAGTTCCCGTAAAGATCTGAGAAAAAAACTAAATTCACAAACTGCCGCTATTTGTGTAGCATGACCTTTCAAAATATTTATTAGCCCATTTTATACCATCAGGAAGGAACTGATACCATATTTTCGATCTAACGTTTTCTTATTACTACATGTAGAACCCCTGCTACTATTTCTTCGCATTCTCCATGAAATCTAATTTGCTGCAAACAAATACTTAGCCCACGTTCTATTCCGTCAATTTCTTTATTACTTCCTAATAATCAACGAAACTGCCTAATATCATATTTCTTTATTACAGAGCAGTTCCCTCGAGAAATATATTACTTCCTATCAAAGCCAGTAATCAATAGAGTAAACAAAATAAAACTTCGACGTATATTATTGTCTCCATTCATTTTTTTTAACAGTTGGATGGCGGTTAGAGGCGCGAACGAACTCATTAAGTCACGGAGCCATGATTCTTTTTTTTCTCTCTTTTTCTTACCTCATGTCGAGTTCTCTCGTTCGTACATCACAAGCGAGGATAAACAATGTGTTGGTACTGAACACAAGACTTGTGGTGAAATGGTCACTGGTTTGAATAAAATATGCATACACACCGTTATGAATGACCCGCGCGCGGTGTATATATGGGGAGCAGACCAATCGATCGATGGGGTTTGCTCGATAAGTTTCCCTCTGGACGACCAATCGCGGTCGAGTTGAGAAATGAGACCGCGGAACGTGTCGGGAGTGTGCATGCGTCAGACATTGATTCCGGCAAATGGTTTGAAAAGCACAAATCACAGAATAATGGTTCACTTTTGGAAAAGACGAACTTCTTCTCGGATGAGCGACAAAATGCCGTTCGGCCGTTCATCAAACGGCAGTTTGGTGAAGCCGCTCAACGTGCTAGTGAGTCCAGGGATGTACCTCTTCTCCAAGTACAGCGAGTACAAGCGCCAGCAGCAGGAGCAGCAGAAGAGAAAGATCACCGAGAAGGAACTTGAGAACCTCAACGAGAAGATCGTGAGTAGTAGTAGTTGCGTCTTACTTCTTTAACTGGACAGGGGCGGGTTGTGTGGGACATTTGGAGTAGTAGTTGCATCTTACGTCTTTAACTGGACAGGAGCGGGTCGTGTGTGACATTTGGAGTAGTAGTTACGTCTTACGTCTTTAACTGGACAGGAGCGGGTCGTGTGGGACATTTAAGTAGTAGTTGCGTCTTACGTCTTTAACTGGGTAGGAGCGGGTCGTGTGGTACATTTACAGTAGTAGTTGCTTCTTAATTTTTTAACTGGGCAGTGGCGGGTCGAGTGGGACATTTGGAGTAGTAGTTGCTTCTTACGTCTTTAACTGGGCAGGGGCAGGTCTAGTGTGACATGGGAGTAGTATTGTCTTACGTTTTTAACTTGACAGGTGTGGGTCTAGGGTGAAATTTGGAGTATTATTTTCTTGTCTTTAACTTAGAAAGAACAAACCTTGTGTGACATTAAAATGTCTAGAGTGACCTTGGAGTAGTAGTGACTTACGTATTTAGCAGGTATTGGTCTAGAGTGACATTGGAGAGTAGTGACTTACGGATTTAGCAGGTGTTGGTCTAGAGTGACATTGGAGAGTAGTGACTTACGTATTTAGCAGGTGTTGATCTAGAGTGACATTGGAGAGTAGTGACTTACGTATTTAGCAGGTGTTGGTCTAGAGTGACATTGGAGAGTAGTGACTTACGGATTTAGCAGGTGTTGGTCTAGAGTGACATTGGAGAGTAGTGACTTACGTATTTAGCAGGTTTTGGTCTAGAGTGACATTGGAGTAGTAGTGACTTATATTTATCAGGTGTTGGTCTAGAGTGACATTGGAGTAGTGGTGACTTACGGATTTAGCAGGTGTTGGTCTAGAGTGACATTGGAGAGTAGTGACTTACGGATTTAGCAGGTTTTGGTCTAGAGTGACATTGGAGTAGTAGTGACTTACGTATTTAGCAGGTGTTGGTCTAGAGTGACATTGGAGTAGTAGTGACTTACGGATTTAGCAGGTTTTGGTCTAGAGTGACATTGGAGTAGTAGTGACTTACGTATTTAGCAGGTGTTGGTCTAGAGTGACAATGGAGAGTAGTGACTTACGGATTTAGCAGGTGTTGGTCTAGAGTGACATTGGAGAGTAGTGACTTACGGATTTAGCAGGTGTTGGTCTAGAGTGACATTGGAGAGTAGTGACTTACGGATTTAGCAGGTGTTGGTCTAGAGTGACATTGGAGAGTTGTGACTTACGGATTTAGCAGGTGTTGGTCTAGAGTGACATTGGAGAGTTGTGACTTACATCTTTAACTTAGCAGGGGCAGGTCCAGTGTGGCATGGGATTAATAGTGTCGTATGCTTTTAACGTAGCAGGGGTGGGTCCAGAGTGACAATTGGAATAGTAGTGTCTTGCGTCTTTAACTTAGCAGGGAACAGGTTTACTTTGACATTGGAGTAGTAGTTTCTTTCGTATTTAACTTAGAAGGAATGGACCCTGTGTAACATTAAATGTGTTTTTGGAGTAGTAGCATCTTACGTCTTTACATTAGCAGGGGCAGGTTTACTTTGATATTGGAGTAGTAGTGACTTTCGTCTTTAACTAAGCAGAGACAGGATTACTCTGACATTGGGCTATTTCTCGTTCCAGCCAGTGCACCACGACTGGTATACCAAAAGCTGTGGTATGTGCTATCCTGTCTGTGGGATGGTGCATATAAAAGATCCCTTGCTACTAATGGGAAAAAAATGTATCTGGTTTCCTCTCTATAACTGTGTCAAAATGACTATATGTTTGACATGAAATAGCTGATGATTAATAAATCAACGTGCTCTAGTAGTGTCATTAAACAAAACAAACTTGGTTTTGTTTCGTCACTCGTATATTCTACTTATCTAATAACATAACATGTTCAGTACGAAATATACTAGGTGTGGAATGTCTGCATCAACTCTAGAAATTCCAGCCATGCTCGGGACCCGACGTATCCTTGGGATCTACCTATGCCAATAAAGCTGTGGTTCAGTGACTGAATTTATCTCGACCGATTCCCACCACACACGAGAGAGCATTCACCGTATGGTTTGGGTTCTCTTACGTAAAACATCCTTTGAGGTACGCTAATTATTGAGTGACGAGGATATAAGACAACACACGATGTAAACAAAACATTTAATTTGTTTACCCATCTTGGTATCTCTAACCTACAACGTCCTTGCACATCACATACGATGGAAACAAATTTAGCCTTCCTATCCCAGCTCTTCTGGCTGTTTTACAACGCTGCTGCATAATAGGAAAAAAAGCTCCCTCCTGTTTTAGTAAGCCTATTTATGTAGCGATATGCGGTGGTAAATAGTTGCAAAAGACAGTCTTCATTGATAAATCCCACCGCGGCTGTCTCCTTTATCTGCTGTGTATCTCTGAAGTCCTCTAATTGAACACAGTGCGGGGGAACGTCATTGGTTTTATTTAGGCACTGCAAAACTAAGGTTGCTGTATTGTCAGCATCACAATGAGAGAATGAATAACATAAGGCATTGTTAAAAACAAAATCTTGTTCTTGCTTATGCTCTTCTTATTCACATCCTTGTTCTTTTTCTTCTTCCTCTTCTTGTTCGTAACCATTAACAAAACCAGCTCTGTCCCGAGACAGATTTCTGGCTATCCAGAGCTCGGCCCCGGAACAGACATGCTGGAAGCCTAAGTGGCATGTGAGCATGATTAAACATTACCTGACCTAACAAAACTAGTTTTAGGGGTATTTTTATCATCATCTTCATCATCATCACCATCATCACCATCAACATCATCATAATCATCATCATAATCATCATCATGTTTATTATTATCGTCATTATCAGTCACCATCATCATCACCACTGTTAATACCATAATTAACATATATTAATATTATTATTATTTTTTAATTTAACAGTATAACAAATAATATTGTGTACGAATTACTCATGACAATACGATATAATTCATTGAATATTGGTAAATTAAATTATTTTATTTCCGTTTTGTTATATCGTTGGGAGCGATAGGCGTTCCAGGTATTGTAGCGGGTTTCCTCTCTAAAACTGTACGTCAAAATTAACAAACGTTTGAAATCCAACAGCCGATGATTACGAAATCAATGTGCTCTAGTGGTGTCGTTAAAGAAAACAAACTTTATTTATATAAACATTGTGCTTACAAATTAATTTATTAATTTGTTACTTAGTAAACAAAATTAACATTACTTGATGTATATTAAATAACAAAAAAAAACTACTACTCATAAATTCAAAAATAATACAACAAATAAAGAAGAATATGTGTTAAAAACCATTAAAGGTAAAATATTTCATTTACTCCATTGTTCGTTTAAAATATGAAAGTTTTTTGTTTTTTTTCTTTACAAATTATAATAAAAAGAATACTGCACCGACATTGCCTGTCAAATAAATGCAACAAATCACTTTGTAATTGCGACTGTATAATGTTTAATGTAACAGAACCAGAGATAACCCGCTGGATACGGGTTTGGTAACACATGGAGTTGACAAGTATGATAAATGCGTTCTTGTACGAGAGATAACTTTAAAAACATTTCTGGAAATACTATACTATACAGACGATAACAGGCATTTAATATTTATTAACAGTAATTTTATTATGACAGGACTACATGTCGCTTTTTCCAGTCGGTTACTAGACCTTTCGATATGCTTTTCACCTACTTATATTCATTTTGAAGTTACACTGATGAAGTATCACAATGTGCACATTCAGTATCATTCACGTTCAACTGTGTTATTTACATGTATATAGTTAAATTACAACGTAATGCGAGAGATAAATACAGTTTAAAAATCACAACACAGGAAACAAAACTGCAGGAAAATATTTTACGAATAGTTTTGAAAGGAAATGACGTTGACGCCATTTTCGTGCTCACACGTTCATAAGAAACATCGTACAACTCCTTTACATAACATATAGAAGAAATCTTGAATAGATGTGGGTGTAGTTTTGAGTTAAGCGGTCCCAGTTCATGTGTTATCCCAAGTCATATTACAAACAAAGACAATGATTTTTGTTATCCCAAGTCATATTACAAACAAGGACAATGATTTTTGTTATCCCAAGTCATATTACAAACAAGGACAATGATTTTTGTTATCCCAAGTCATACTAAAAACAAGGACAATGATTTTTGTTATCCCAAGTCATATTACAAACAAGGACAATGATTTTTGTTATCCCAAGTCATATTACAAACAAGGACAATGATTTTTGTTATCCCAAGTCATATTACAAACAAGGACAATGATTTGTGTTGTCCCAAGTCATACTAAAAACAAAGACAATGATTTTTGTTATCCCAATTCATATTACAAACAAGGACAATGATTTTTGTTATCCCAAGTCATATTACAAACAAGGACAATGATTTTTGTTATCCCAAGTCATATTACAAACAAGGACAATGATTTTTGTTATCCCAAGTCATATTACAAACAAGGACAATGATTTGTGTTGTCCCAAGTCATACTAAAAACAAAGACAATGATTTTTGTTATCCCAATTCATATTACAAACAAGGACAATGATTTTTGTTATCCCAAGTCATATTACAAACAACGACAATGATTTTTGTTATCCAAAGTCATACTAAAAACAAGAACAATGATTTTTGTTATCCCAAGTCATATTACAAACAAGGACAATGATGTTTGTTATCCCAAGTCATATTACAAACAAGGACAATGATGTTTGTTATCCCAAGTCATATTACAAACAAGGACAATGATTTTTGTTATGCCAAGTCATATTACAAACAAGGACAATGATTTTTGTTATCCCAAGTCATACTAAAAACAAGGACAATGAGTTTTGTTATGCCAAGTCATGTTACAAACAAGGACAATGATTTTTGTTATCCCAAGTCATACTAAAAACAAGGACAATGATTTTTGTTATCCCAAGTCATATTACAAACAAGGACAATACTTTTTGTTATCCCAAGTCATACTAAAAACAAGGACAATGATTTTTGTTATCCCAAGTCATATTACAAACAAGGACAATGATTTTTGTTATCCCAAGTCATACTACAAACAAGGACAATGATTTTTGTTATCCCAAGTCATATTACAAACAAGGACAACGATTTTTGTTATCCCAAGTCATATTACAAAAAAGGACAATGATTAAGTCATATTACAAACAAGGACAATGATTTTTGTTACCCAAGTCATACTAAAAACAAGGACAATGATTTTTGTTATCCCAAGTCATATTACAAACAAGGACAATGATTTTTTTATCCCAAGTCATACTAAAAACAAGGACAATGATTTTTGTTATCCCAAGTCATATTACAAACAACGACAATGATTTTTGTTATCCCAAGTCATACTAAAAACAAGAACAATGATTTTTGTTATCCCAAGTCATATTACAAACAAGGACAATGATTTTTGTTATCCCAAGTCATATTACAAACAAGGACAATGATTTGTGTTGTCCCAAGTCATACTAAAAACAAAGACAATGATTTTTGTTATCCCAATTCATATTACAAACAAGGACAATGATTTTTGTTATCCCAAGTCATATTACAAACAACGACAATGATTTTTGTTATCCAAAGTCATACTAAAAACAAGAACAATGATTTTTGTTATCCCAAGTCATATTACAAACAAGGACAATGATGTTTGTTATCCCAAGTCATATTACAAACAAGGACAATGATGTTTGTTATCCCAAGTCATATTACAAACAAGGACAATGATGTTTGTTATCCCAAGTCATATTACAAACAAGGACAATGATTTTTGTTATGCCAAGTCATATTACAAACAAGGACAATGATTTTTGTTATCCCAAGTCATACTAAAAACAAGGACAATGATTTTTGTTATGCCAAGTCATGTTACAAACAAGGACAATGATTTTTGTTATCCCAAGTCATACTAAAAACAAGGACAATGATTTTTGTTATCCCAAGTCATATTACAAACAAGGACAATACTTTTTGTTATCCCAAGTCATACTAAAAACAAGGACAATGATTTTTGTTATCCCAAGTCATATTACAAACAAGGACAATGATTTTTGTTATCCCAAGTCATACTACAAACAAGGACAATGATTTTTGTTATCCCAAGTCATATTACAAACAAGGACAACGATTTTTGTTATCCCAAGTCATATTACAAAAAAGGACAATGATTAAGTCATATTACAAACAAGGACAATGATTTTTGTTATCCCAAGTCATATTACAAACAAGGACAATGATTTTTTTTATCCCAAGTCATACTAAAAACAAGGACAATGATTTTTGTTATCCCAAGTCATATTACAAACAAGGACAATGCTTTTTGTTATCCCAAGTCATATTACAAACAACGACAATGATTTTTGTTATCCCAAGTCATACTAAAAACAAGAACAATGATTTTTGTTATCCCAAGTCATATTACAAACAAGGACAATGATTTTTGTTATCCCAAGTCATATTACAAACAAGGACAATGATTTTTGTTATGCCAAGTCATATTACAAGCAAGGACAATGACTTTTGTTATCCCAAGTCATACTAAAAACAAGGACAATGATTTTTGTTATCCCAAGTCATATTACAAACAAGGACAATGATGTTTGTTATCCCAAGTCATATTACAAACAAGGACAATGATGTTTGTTTATAACAATTGTGTATACTAGTATTCTAAATCAACTCGGAGCAGAAAGCACAGAATTAATTTTCTTTCTGTCAATAAAAAGGTAAGTCATATTCCAATAGACTCATAAAAAAGGGCAAAAAAAAAAAAAAGAGTTAATAATATGGCAAATTTACTTGAATAAGAATGATCATAAATATTCTAAAAGTATGTGTAGGTGTTATATTCAAAACATATAGGACCGAATTTACAAAGCCTGTGTATGTCTTACACGCGTTTAACTACATACATTTATGATGCTTAAACACCTGTTTATGTCTTACACGCGTTTAACTACATACATTTACAATGCTTAAACACCTGTCTATGTCTTACACGCGTTTAACTACATACATTTACAATGCTTAAACAGGTGGGTTTAACTACATACATTTATAATGCTTAAACACCTGCGTGTAACTACATATATTTATAATGCTTAAACACCTGCGTGTAACTACATACATTTATAATGCTTAAACACCTGCGTGTAACTACATACATTTATAATGCTTAAACAGCTGGGTTTAACTACATACATTTATAATGCTTGAACAGCTGGATTTAACTACATACATTTATAATGCTTAAACACCTGCCTGTAACTACATACATTTATAATGCTTAAACACCTGCGTGTAACTACATACATTTATAATGCTTAAACAGCTGGGTTTAACTACATACATTTATAATGCTTAAACACCTGCCTGTAACTACATACATTTATAATGCTTAAACACCTGCGTGTAACTAAATACATTTATAATGCTTAAACAGCTGCGTGTAACTACATACATTTATAATGCTTAAACAGCTGGGTTTAACTACATACATTTATAATGCTTAAACACGTGCGTGTAACTACATACATTTACAATGCTTAAACAGCTGGGTTTAACTACATACATCTACAATGCTTAAACAGCTGCGTTTAACTACATACATTTACAATGCTTAAACAGCTGCGTTTAACTACATACATCTACAATGCTTAAACAGCTGCGTTTAACTACATACATTTATAATATTTAAACAGCTGCGTTTAACTACATACATCTACAATGCTTAAACAGCTGCGTTTAACTACATACATCTACAGTGCTTAAACAGCTGGCTTTAACTACATACATCTACAATGCTTAAACAGCTGGGTTTAACTACATACAGTTACAATGCTTAAACAGCTGGGTTTAAGAAAAACAGGCTTCATAAATTCGACCCATTATTTCCATATAACACACCACTGTAGTATTGAGATTTCTGTAAGTCAAAACCCTAGAATATTTTAGTAGCAAGCAGTTAGGTAAATCAGGATTATGCTTTTATAGATAAAGTTATTCAAATGCATTTTTATCATCTTCAGACTTTTATAATAGAAATTCATTCTTAAACCCCATTTAGTCATCTTAACGTGGTTGCCATCTTAGTGGTTCTAATTTAATATAGAGGCACACTAAGTATGAACACCATTAAATATAGAGGCACACTAAGTATGAACACCATTAAATATAGAGGCACACTAAGTATGAACACCATTAAATATAGAGGCACACTAAGTATGAACACCATTAAATATTTCAATACAATGTCCAGTGACAGGAATTCGCACCAACTAGGTCAGGCACAAGACTTGAACGACATCGAATGATTCTTAGAGAGTAAAAATTGGTTATAATCTGAACGACAAAACCGTAATACGTGAGCCAATTTGACAAAACATCGTAGGTTTACAGCTGCGACTAGCTGTTATACCAGACATACATTTACACGTGCTTGGCATCTATTTCACGCAGATAATTACAGCATTGCGGAAAACAGAGCTTTTTAAGGACAAAAGAAAATGATTAATGCATAATTTAAACTATATTTGTTGTACTATTAATAGAAATATGAATTGTGGTTTAGTCGTAGATTTACGGTTACGTGCAAAATTTGTCTTACGATGTTTAGTGAAATTGGGCCATGTTTGGCCGTATCTCTGCATAATGCAGTCGAACGAGCATTTGGCAAAATAGCTGTTGATTTCATGCTACATGAACACAACAAGGAGGGCATACTGTCCTAGTTTCTCATTCTCTCACAATAGGTAGATGTTCGGGAGTGAGGTGAATTTCTATACAAAAGTTACTGTCATAATGTGATAGCTACATAATATTACAACTGTACTGAATTCCGATATACAAACAGGCTCAAATATAAATGAGAACTCTGCAATCACTCTATGATAAACTAGGTTCAGAAAAAGCCTCAACATTAATTACACTCTACTTACCAACTGGATGTTACACTACAGATAAAATCAGTAGTCTGTGCAAAAACAATTTAGCTTTCAACATATTCGTGAAATCTCCACCTCATATTGTTATCAACAAATTATAGATGAATCACCCACAGAGAGCACGAACGACTATAAAGAGTATTACTACATGACACCCAGATCCAGGGATCTTTCTGGGACTGATGCAGATGAAAGAAACTATTCCCAACTAAGGTGTTAAACAATCGCCTCTATCCTGGTGCATGTAAATAGAATACATAGAGTACATATTCAAGCAAATATCTGTTCTTTGCACTGAGTGAAAGAATGATATTTGTAACTGTGCTGTCAAAGTTTAAAATTCCACCAGAGGATGGTGTAGAATTGTTCAGATACAACCGTGGTGTGAGCTAGTGTACCTATTATGAACTAATCTGGACTGTGCAAAGCTGTTAACGGATGGGAAGATACCAGATTGTAGATGTTGGAACATTTAAGAACTGAAAGTTAACTTCTTTATTCACAAACGAAATTATCATTTTTACATTTATGAAAATTAACTAACATTCATACAGGTATCTTCTTCTCTTCACAATTAGTCTAACATCTAACGCTGCATAATCATCATTAACACATAATCTAATTGCTTTGATCTAAGTCAGAACTTATGAATAAACATATTTGTACATATAATCATGTTAGGCGGTAGACTTAGAACGAACGCATTTGACACATTATTAAAATGGGAGCCAATTTGAACTTGAATATGTCTGGAATGATAGAGTTGTCGAAAGCGTATACGTTTACTGATCGATTTCTGCTTCTGACAGTGTCTGTAGAGACACAACTAAAATATCATTACCTTGAACAAAACACAAATGTGAAGAAAATGCGATATTGAAAGAAAAAACATAACTGCCTGGATTACAGTATTTACCTGAACAGCAGATACCAATTAGACCAAACTAAATCCTCTTAGAGAAAGCTCATTTTTGACGTATGTTGACATGAAAACATATTTACAAGCTAACGTTTATGTTAAGATGTTATCTTCACGGGGATTAAGGAAACAGCAGATGTAATAACAAAACCATCTGTCAAAGAACCTGGAACAAAACATCTTTACTAAACTATCACTGTTTGTTTTGTTTAACGACACTACTAGAGATCATTGATTTATTAATCACTGGCTATTGGATGTCAAAAATTTGGTAATATTTACATGTAGTCTTAGAGAGGAAAATCGCAACATATTTTCAGTAGTAGTATGGGATCTTTTATACGCACTATTCCACAAACAGGATATCGCAAACCACGGCCTTTGATATAAACCAATGGTGCACTGACTGGAACGAGAAATAGCCCAATGGACCAACCAACAAGGATCGATCCTAGACCTCTAGACCTACTGTGCATCAGGCGAACTCTATACCACTGGGCTACATCCCGCCCCAAACTATCACTGACATTGTTGTGTCTAAAATGTTTTAATGTTGGAAATAGAAATAGAATCTGAACAATGGGCATTTGGAAAAATAGTCGTTGATTTGATGAATGTCTATCTAGTGTCTCATATAAAGGATAGACACTTCCGAGGAGATCGAGCTATTCTCGATTCACTAATATCAAAACCTATATTAGTTTGGCCATTTACCTTTCGACCGACCGTTCAAAATTGCGCCAAATTCCCTCAATCAAAATTGCGCACCCTTTTCTCTTTGGCATTTAACTGCTCCATTCAAATTCCATAGCACCACCACCACCCCCACCCGCCTGCTACCGATTTGATCGGGTTGCTGGTGCTCCCTTACACCTGCCAGTGCAGGCAGTCCCTCCTCTCCCCTCCTCCCACCTTTCCTGTCATGGACGGAGGAGCCGGCCAAGGCCGGCTCTTGTGCCCACAACAGGCGTGCGCTACAACAGCTTGTTCTGAATGTGCACGTAAAACCCTATGACCTGACCTGACCTGGGGAGATCGTTTACTGAACATTACATTATTTTGACTGCCACCACGAAGAGGACTGCCACTTCCAGACTAGTTTACTAAATCAGAACTAGCACAGGAGAGAACTGATTGGAATAAATACAATAGAAGTAAGAACAGGTAACGGGGATGGAAAGTTATTATTTTTACCATTATATATTATGTAGAATCATATGAAATAAAAACAAAGTTAAGTTTCAGGCACGTCCACCCAGGGCACAACCTCTGTCACCGATAGCGGCTGACACTGGAGATTCTATGCATTCTAAACGACATGGACAAGACATTAAGACTGACACTGAACTATTTGTGAGTGGACATTCTAGCGGTCTAAGCGCTGGTTTGTTTTCCTCCAATCAGTCTCACATGTCATACGTCTTCAGACCCTCAGGCTACGTTCGGCTCGAGGTAGGAAATGGCCGACTGATCAGTGCGCATGCACGTCACTCGTGATTAATTGAGGGAGCTTTGGAGGTCATAGATAAATCAATCACAGGTTCAGAGACACATTATTTCTGACCTGTCTGTGAGTTATGAACTGCTAATCTCCGTTCGTGTTCTTTCAGCTACATGGACATCTCAGGCGATGTTGTTTTTCAGTGGGTAAACACATATAGGCTATCAGATATAATACAATCAGTATTCCTAGATAATAACCTTAATTGCTCTGTACGACATTTAGTGTGTTTTCCGGACTCCGTAGATTTGGAGGAGATTAGGGTGTGCTACAAAGATAACAATATGTTTTGTGATTTTGCGCCTTTTCTGCATATTTTAAGACTTCATTTTTGGTGAAGGAACCTCTGTGGGTATGACAGTAAAATCGCAGACCGTAGAAATCACTAGCTACTGATTTTGAGATACAAATCAAGAAGGTCTTCTATGGTGGGGAAAAAGGGCTTCGAACCGCAAGGACCGATCACACCCCAACTCCATTACTGACAAAGTCTTTGCGATTTTGCAGGGGAAAATATCTTGTTGGTCAGTATCTGAAATATGTATTACATTGCCACTGCATGGGTGATAGAAACAGTGTACTCAGCCAGTCAAACTGAAATTTCAAAATTTACTTTTTTATTATAAAACTTTATCATAGGATCGAAGAGGTTTAGCGCTTATCTCGGACACTGATATACCAGTCGCAGAGCACTGGTTTCTCTACATTCAGGATGCAGTAGTGTTGTTAGCGAATGCATTACAAAACGTATTTCTGATCGCTACATTTCTATTACCGTCGACAGTGGTGCGCTTTTGTTGTTATCAAGCTCGAGGGAATCATATCCAGTCATCATCGACATCTGCATACAAAACCTATTAATGAAGAGACAATCTAGCCGACATAGCTGGACGGACTACAACAGGCCCGTGCTATCCTTTTTCTACAGCAATCAATGAACTTAAAATGGTGCTTTGGGTTTCAGGGGAGGAATTTACGGCGAATGATTCGCCTATCGCGTTTATGTCGACTTTGATCTATTGTGTTCGTGTGTGCGGATTTATTTTGTCATCAGGACTGAAAACAAGGTTTGCTCCTTGTACAGAATAGGCAATCCAATCCCATCCACGTACGTTTACGTGTCGGTATAACAGACCCCGGTGTCCCTGGGGTGAGTACCCGAGACTAAAAGGGTTAACACGGGCGTAACTAGATTGTAGTTGTCAATATTTGTAGTACACAGTGTGCAGCGAATATTTAAACAAAATGTTAGAATGGCCGACTCTGAATTTTTTTTAAAACGTTATACCTAAAGATGGGTTATAAGAAGTGAATCGTGTTATTTATGATGTTCCTGAACACTATTTGGCAGTGAGTGGTGTTCCGGAGACATGACCCAACACCAAACCCAGTGACACGGAAGTTTTAGAATTCACATGACCTTGTGGTGAGAATTAATTTCTTTTAAAAATGGGACAGACCTACCGATAGATGTACGTATGTTTTGTCTCTATATGTATTGCCAATAAAACTGAAAACATGGAGTTGACATATAGATAGGAATAGACATAGGATATGTATGTTTTGTCCCTTTATGTATTGGCAATAAAACTGCAAACATGGGAAAGACTTGTGTATGTATGTTTTGTTTGTCTATGTATTGGCAATAAAACTGCAAGCATGGGATAGACTTGTGTATGT